>NC_090871.1:57621134-57643634 GCF_036669935.1 Montipora foliosa
AGATTGTATGGGCCTTACATAGGGTATCGAATCTCGATTTTCTACCCTTAAATAGTGTCGGGTTTGAGAATCTTGGCGGCACACACCTATCCTAAATTGTTGGGAGGGAGGGCGAGGGCAACAGTCTGTCGCCCATCGAGCCGAAATCAAAGTGAACTGCATTTCTAATACCGGTATTTTACCAAGTGTGCTGTTATGTAGAACACTGAAACCAAATGGAAAATTCTCTGGTAACTTATGGGTTCAACAAAGACAGAAAACGAATCGAACACCTTAAGTGGATCTGTGGTCAACTCTGTACAGTCTTCAGGTAAAAAATAATAATAATTGGAAATGTGACAGCCAAGAATTATTTAAAAGAAAGCTTGTCGTCTGTTTTGTGCTACATTATTCAAGGAAAAGGTTCTTCATGGAAACGGTTTGATCCTGAAATTTTAGTTTGTTGTGATATTGCGCATATTTGACAAGACTGAGTTTTTTTCTCTTCACGCACGTAATGAAATAGGAAGGGGTTTTTGCCTCTAATAGCAAATATGTTGTTTGTTTCAAAAAATTGTTCGCTGGAAAAGGTGGCCTTTATGACTTCATCATGTTTTATAATATGTGAGCTTAACTTGATAGTTTTTTGGCAATAGTAAAGCATTTTCGTGTCAAAATGAGGTTAGCGTCTTTCTGTTGTACTAACTCAATTAAATATAAATATACATTCTGCCTCGTGAGTTTGTTATTCTCGTTAACCAGCAATGGCGTCCAAAGTCATTGCAACGCGAGCGGCGTTTTAGTGCATCTTATGTTCTTTGTTTCAATTAAATGTTTCGCTGGAAAAGGATTCTGTGATATTTTCTGCCTTTGTGAATTATTACTGGGTTGCCGTATGGCAATCCCAGTAGGAAAATGGGTAGATTTCTCCGTTTTATTTATTTTATTTTTTTCCGTGTCGGTAAAAGTCTTGCCTGTCACTCCCCTGCTAAGTGGTGTCTTTGTGCATAGAGCCCTGCTGCACGTATTTGCTTAGGATCGAGAGTGTAGTGGGAAATGCGTAGATTTCACTGGTGGACACATTATAACGATTAACTTAACCGGCAATGGCGTCGAAAGTCATGTAGCGCGAATGGCATTTTAGTGGATCTTTGAACAAATTATACCCTTATGAAGCTCAATAATGGCAAATCAATTGGATACTGAACAAGACAGGCGACAACATCGACAACAATCTGTCGCCCGTCGAGCCGTCTTTTACCAAGTGTGCTGTTATGTAGAACACTGAAGATTCACAGGGCAGCGATAATAGTGAATTCAAAGACTAGACCAGTTGGATTGAATGGAATTTCAAGCGTTAAAATCGCTGAAAAGGTAAGATTATTGTCGAAGCGATGCCGCAATTGCGTGTCTTCACCACATGTTCCTTTGATCTCACATTATTGTGTTTTCCGTCAAAATATTCGCTTGTTTTCGCTTTCGCTCGAACATATTTACCTTTATTACATGTCCAGTGAATAGTTTTATCCTCTGGGATGAATTTTCCGTCGAAAAATCGGTTATTTGGGCGGTCAGTGTAAAACGCAGACTGCAGACCGGGGGTAAAATGCAGACTGAGGGTAAAATAAATATTAATAATAAAAAAACCAGTCATAAGGATAAAATAAAGATTGTTTGAAAGACAATCCTGTTTTACATCTGTCAACAACTCACATTATCATGACTGCAGGTTGCTTCTCCTTTTGAGGATGCGATCGTACGCGTTGAAATCATCTGTGCTTTGTTTTTGCGCATCCAGATGCATTGCAATGTTCCAAATTATTTGTCACACCGGTACATCGAGGGAAATCGATCGAAAAACCAACAATTATTACTTCGAATACCTGAATAATCTTGATTGTCTTTTTTCGGTGCAACGAGATGCACAAAGAATTTCATGTATTCCGAGCAATTAGGACGCGGGGATTTCATTGGTTAAGCTATGCGTGATAACCCGCTAGGGAGAGGTTATCATTGAAAATTACATCTTCCAGAAGCAAAACAAACGAACTTGTGAACTAAAGGATAAACATAACGTACACGAAAGCGAATGAAAGGATCCTAATAAGGGGTAATTACTCGATTACTTTGTTCAGTGCAGCAAAATGGACAGTTGAATTACGGGGTGGTGACTTCTTTGCCTAAAAGCAACTCACTTAACGAAACTATCTTTTTTCCAACAACAACAAGGATTCAAACAGCTTCAATTCTTACAGAGTTCGATGAAAATGCAGATTTAAAACATGCGGTGGGGCAACCAAAGCGATGGGAGCTGTGTTGGGGTTTCAGTGTGAAATTACAAACGGCTACTAACACTCTTATAACTCTTTTTTCATTATTATTTTATTAACCCGCAGTCTGCAGTCTGCATTTTACCCTCAGTCTGCATTTTATCCCAGGTCTGCAGTCTGCAGTCTGCGTTTTACACAGACCGGTTATTTGGGTGGTTTTTGGCAACAGAGGTTAATTATTCGTAATGCGATCGCTTCCGTTGCCGTTAGCAATGGGTCGCAAATTTGACACTTTTATCGCATTATCACATTACGCATTGAATCCACGTTATCTATTATTCCTAAAAATGCTTATTTTCTTAGCTCTAAAATGATGTATTTTTTTTCCCCCTAACTTAAAACATTTTTTGAGAAAAAAAAAAATTTTTTTTTGGCGATGGCTGATTTACCGCGGTTTTCTCGCGGTTGGGTAAGTAGGAAAAAGAGTTAGGCCGGTAGCCAGGTTTTTAACCTCAGAAAAGGATCTGTGTCGTCGTACGAACGTGTGAGGACCTGTGAGCCAAAGGGCCTCTGCTGGTATGACTTCTGGGTGACCCCTTAACAACTTCTTACTAACCGAGCGCGAGGGCCGTACTGCCAGGGAAATATTGGCCCGAGGTAGTGGCAAAAACGACCCAGGGCCAATATTCCCCAGTACGGCTCGAGCTAGCTCGGTTAGTAAGTAGTTAATTGTATGGTTTTTTAATTACCTTTTGCTTTGTTTTTGCAAGCCCGTAATCGGCCCGTGGGCCAGTCACAATTAGCCAATCAGGGCGCGCGTTATATCGGCTACAAACCCCAACTTGAAAAAAATTGCCTGGAACGCTGCACGTACCACAGGCAACCCAGTGTACCCTCACGGAGGGTCTAGTAATATCATGTTGTATGTTGAATTTTCGAGCTTAAGGTTGAAATGCGATACGGGAGAATATTTTTAGTATTGCTTTGTAAGCAGGAAACGTTCACGTAAATAAACAGGCCTGTGGGAAGCGTGCTTGAGTTTCAACAAAATGAGTCCCGAAATCAGCAAAAAATTGTGACGCCGATGAATAATAAAGTAGCTGCTATTTCCAAAATGATGGAATTACCTGGTGATAAATAACCTTGTCTTGGAGAGTAAATTTTCGACCTAGCAGAAACAATGGTCAACCCCGGGGTCAACCTCAAGAGTTTGGGCGATTGTGATCTTTGTTTTGACTTCGCTCATTTATTGTCAAACTTTATAATACTTGACAGAAAAAGAAACTTACGAAAACCCGGTATCTTGCCATCATTTGACACAGATGCTTCACTGTTTGGGGAGTAAACATGCCGCGGTAACTTAATCACGGCGCCCCCTGAATTCCGGCGATGTCACTTTCGATTTTGCCATTTATTTGTGCAACCAAAAGTACAATAACAAAATTATATTCTATATTCACGGTTCAAAATTAATGTTGTTTTCATGTCGTAAATATGTTATTCTCGTGCGACCGTCCTGGAGACTTCCTTCTGCTCTTTCTCAAAACTGTGTATCAATATTTATTTACATTTGCATCAATATTTGTTTTTGCATAAAGCAAGCCAACAAAATCTGTACCTTGCTGAGTTCACATTTGTTAGCGTTAATAGTATTTTCGGTCCAATGCTTCTGTTTTACGAAGGGGTATATGTTTTAGCTAGGTCACCTATCCAAGATACTAACCGCGCCGGATAGGGATTAACTTTAGTAAACTTTAATATTACAAAGCTGTCAGATGCTCAGAGGGCATGCTTAAACTAGTGGTGAAAAGAAGTTGTGAGGGAGCTTGAAAATTATCAGGAGCCAATGTTTCTCACTTCCCATTTATTTTCTTCAATCTTTCTGGGTTCAGTACTTTGCTCGTAACCACATGTCTTTTGAGGCTATTTACCCAAGACTTGGCACTACAATGATAAACAATACCAAAACAATATCGTGCACTGTTAGAGCTACACATTACGCAAGGACAGATCTGTTTCGTCGTACGAACGTGTGAGGACCTGTGAGCCAAAGGGCCTCTGTTGGTATGACTTCTGGGTGACCCCTTAAATGGTCTTAATGACCCCCCAACTTGAAAAAAAATTGTCTGGAACGGTGCACGTACCACAGGCAACCCAGTGTACCCTCACCGAGGGTCTAGTCTGTGAAGTTAGACTCCGATAGGCCCCTTTTATTATGAAGCTTGATATTCAACCAGGCCCGTTTTTTAATAGTACAAAGACCCCCGATTCCGACCCCCTCTACTGGAGCAGAAATTCCACATTCCGACAGGGTCCTCCTTGACATTACAAGAAAATGCTTTCCATGGTGGGGGGGGGGGGGGGGGTGCGGATCAGCAATAGAATGTCCTTTGAACAAATAACAATTATTCCATGAGCCCGAGTTGGATATGAAGTAATAAAATAACCAACGAGCGCGTAGCGCGAGTTGGTTATAATCACTTTATATCCAACAAGGGCGAATAGAATAATTGTTTTAGTAAGTTCTCAAACCGGGTTTTGCCGCCGATTTTTATTTCCACAATTTTACAAAGCGTCCGGAAAGAGCATCTTGGCGCACTATTTTCCGTATGACGTAAAACTTCCCCTATTGGCTCATAGTCGGAGTTTTTTAGCCAATCAAAAAGCTAGAAATGCAATAGTGGAGCTGAAAATTTACTAATACTCAGTAGCCTTCGCGGTAAAGAACAGTGTGCTTCACAGGGAAGACCTTTCAAAAAAAATCTATTTCCTGCAACGTGTTGTGGTTCTGGTGAAAATCGACAATCGGAAAACGAAGATAGTTACATATACGTCGTTTTGGCTGCGTTCGAGCGTACGAACTCTCAAATTGATGTGGTTGGGTCGACAACACAATACCAACTCATTCCGCCGGTCAACATGGTGTCAGAATTAGAGTGACACTTGCCTAAAGTTACGAAGTTTTGTCCATACTACGGTTAGTTTGTGTATGAGAACGAACTGTGGGAGTTGTCGTCTGAATCGTCCCCGCCATTTTCGGATGATGTCAAGCTGGTCCCCCGTACAAACTGTTTGTGTTTGCTGTTATCATGGCGAACGCGCCTGTCGGTTTTCCTGTCCCTCGAATGCAAGAAGGGCTAGATGAGCGAGAAGCTCTAGATTGTTTCATATTGGATTATATTGACTATTGCGCGGTGATGGGATGGTTCGAGCGGAAAGATGGATGTCAATATGACGATCAAAGTGAGGATGGAAAAAAACAATGGAAGAACCGGAACCTTTGCATGTCAACACTGCGAGCAACTCTGCCTTCACAGATGAAGAGATTGATTAATCCAAACAACAAAACGCTAGGACTGTCAGAAGAGGATAAGAGTGACCTGGTGAAAGTTATTCAAGCCCTCGTTAAGGGCTTTGGAGGCAGTGTCAGTGTTTAAGCTGAGCGAACGAAAATGGGACACGTGTTTCAGTCCAAAGGAGAATCCAGGGAATGTCCAATGGAAGAGCGAGCTAAATATTGTGAGTATGGGAGTTTTGAAGATCAAGCATGCCACGACCGTTTGACCGCTGGCTTGGTAGACGAAATTTTAAAGGGAAAGTTGAACACTAATGGTCGTCGTGACAACGATGGTAACATTGTGGAGTTCTGTAGTGTGGTTGAAATAGCAAAGATATATGAATCATCCATTGACGCTCAATAGGCTTATGAGGCAAGTTCGTGGAGATCAAGAGAAGGTAAATTGGACCGTCAAAGCGAAACAGCACTTGCTCTCAAGGCCAAAACCATGGCAAAGAGTTGTCTAGAAAACAGTCTGAGTGTAACTACTGTGCGGCGACACCGAGTCACCCAAAAGAAAAGTGTTGTGAATTTCTCCTTAAGTGTAAGTTCAGAAAATGTGGCAAAGAAGGGCATGTAGTTTGGAAATGCTTGAGCAAACCTCAGAATGTAAATGGATGGGTGATTCAATTTCTGATGAGGGGCAAGAAACATATCCTTTGTTTACTTTTGGACACTCACTCTGTGCGATCTGTATCTGCACATAAAAAAAGTTTTTCGCAGCGATCAAATTGTCAACAGCAAAAAAAAAATTGCCTGGAAAACTTTGCACTTAGATACTGCATCAACAACCAACACACTTGCAGTGGAGGATCTCCGGACCATGTGTCCTGCAGGGTTTACTATCCATGGACTAATCAAACCCTCCTCTGCAATCCTGCATACCTACATGTATGGAGGAGGTGTAATAAAGCCAGTGGGGCAAGTAGAATTGGTCTGTGAAACTCAAGGAAAATTTCACACTCTTCAGTTCAGCTGTTAAATAAGGGCGTCATGGGTTCACAGCCACCTCTTCTAAGTGGATCTGATTGTGTTAGATTAGGCCTGATTGAGATAGGACGAAGCACCTGCTCCTTGGATCGTAACAACCCAAAAGGGGGTGCCTCAGAAGTGTGCCAACTTGATTTGGGACCTCAGCGAGGAAGAGTGGAGGAAAGTGGAAATCCTGATGGGGAAGTCAGGCCCGCCTCACTGAATGGTAGTGCAACAAAAGAGCTTCATCTGACTGTGGAAACCACCAGCACCAGCACCTCCCCAGTATATGGTACGTGTGAGGACATTAGTGTAGTTCATAGTGCTGTAACCTCTGAAGGAAAAGTTACCCCGAAGGAGAGCATGGCTAGTGAGGTGGGTGTGTCCCATGTGCCTGTCCCTTAGGGAAAACTGACAAAAGCTATTGTCATGGATGCTTTTAAAGATGTCCATACAGGGTTAGGAACTTTGGGGCCGCCCCTACACATCAGCATGAACCCTAATGTGACTCCAATTCAAGCTCATCCACATCGGTGCCCTGTAGCAAAAGAAGCAAAAGCATCTGACTCTACGTGACCTTGAAAAAGGTTACCTGAAAAAGGTTACTGTGCCAACGACATAAATCTCCAACAGCGTCTGTAGAGAGAAACCCGATGGAAGCATACATGTGTCAACGCTGTGCTCTAAGGAAAATTTCAGGGAGCCCTTCGGGCTCCCAAGCATTTCAGTTAGGGTGCCCAGCTCTCCAAGTTGGTCACCTGAATTAATTAATTAAGTAATTAAGTGATTAATTATCCGAGATCAACAACGCAGCAAGATCTCTCTCAACAAAATATTACTGCTACAGCTCTGGTGATCGCCGAACTCGCTTGCTAGGTTTGTACACGAGGCCTGGTTTTGCATTAAAAAAGTTGTGAATCGCCATCTTGATCTGCCTTTCTTTACTGTCCCCGGTTTATTTGCGAATACACAGCAACTGGCGACGAGGATTGGGATCTTTCTTTTTTTTGATCAAGCACAAGCGGTAGACAGGAATTTGGTTGTGCAATCCACATTTGAAGTGAAAGATACGACGGGAAATGCCGGACGAAAGCGCCTAACATAAACACGAGTCAAACCATTGGCAAGGTGACCAAGTATGTTGTGGGAACAGATTGGGAGTCTTATACCGAACAGCTGGACTTTTATTTTCTTGCAAACAAAGTTTCGGAAGCTAAAAAGAAAAGGGCTGTTCTTTTGACGAACCTTCCAGTGGAAACCAATTGGCGAAGGATTTGGTGGCTCCTGCACAACTGTAGCCTGCGAACGCAGACCTATTTCCGGCGGTCGTTTCTCTCCCCCGAAAAATAACGTCTGCGAAACCGAGCTGCAAAACGATTTCTGTGACGTAACTGCTTTTGTTTTGTTTTGTTTTTTTTGGCCAATCACCCAATCACGTTACATGAGAGAACAGAGAGTGGGGTGATCTCTGCGCAATTCGTGTTATCGTTGTCACAGCAAACCTTCGAAACAAACAGCTATGATTGAAACGCTAAAGAATTAAGATTACCTGCGGTGGCGAAATGTTGCTTTCTTTGACGGTCAAATTGTTTGGTTGCAAAGGAGAAGATAAATGTGTTTGGTAAGAGTGTTTTGGAAATCTCCTCTTTGATACTTCGAGCGGATTTATGTAAGCTAACTGCCGCACGAAATGCTATTATCGACCGCTACGATACAAGAAAGCTGTACGTAAAGAGGACGAGCTTGAGGACTAAATTAAATGACAGTTTGACGGTGACATTACTCTTCGAGTTAAGAGATCGGCTTAAGATTTAAGCGGCGCACTGGAAGCAAAGAAAGGTCTGAGTTTTGTTGACGCTTTCTCGGATGTTTCGACGTAGTAAAACTATACAGGAAAGCAACCAGTAAGAGAGCCGTTTAAGCCCTGGAGTATGCATAAGCCGGATTGTGTTAGGGATTCTTAGCCCTTCACCGATCCTAGCGCTTGTTTTTGCACCACCGAGACCACAAAACGTCGTTAAAGAAGCCTGTGGAAGTTTCAGTGAGAGCTTAATGTATAAATATCATGAAATATTTACATAAACACGGCTTCCTAAAGCGGAAACTGAAGGCGCTAATTTGAAGGCATTGTCTCTTCCAGAGTCAGAGAAAAGGAGACCAAAGTACAACTTAGAATATTCTAGTAAAACAATCCAAAAAGAATTGGTAATGGGTAAATCATAATCACAATATTTTTCCCAGAAGAGCACCGCACGGTCCAAAGCACCACAAGCAATGACTTTCCACATCGTGTAGGTAAATTGACGAAAACATCGCATTTCTTCTAGGCTGCAACATACTTGATCGCATCCTCCTGGTGGCTACTTGACTTTTAAATACCAAAAACCTCACAATCTGTTTAATATCCTCCAGATTGCCCGCCATTAATCTGACTGTTTACGTGGACAACGCGCAAGTACTTTGCGTGTTCCCTGCGTGTTGGTTCTGGAGATTTATGAGCCTAATTCTGATTGGCTAAGAATTTTACGTCACAGAAATCGTTTTGCAGCTCGGTTTTGCAGATGTAATTTTTCGGGGGAGAGAAACGACCGCCGGAAATACGTCTGCGTTCGCAGGCTAGCACAACTGAAGGACGACGCTATAACTTACGATGTCATTGTACAGCGAATGCGAGAACAACTCAAACTTGAAAGATCGGCCCTGGTCGCACGTTACAAGTTCGATAATCGAGCAAGGAATTCCGGTGAGTCAGTTAGTCACTATGTAGCAACATTGAAGCACTTGGCCACGGAATGCAAGTTTGGAAAGGCTATGCGAACCGAGCGCCTTCGTGACCCATTAGTTTCAGGCATTCCCGACTCGAAGATGATTACTGAATTGTTGAAGGTAAAACTCGCCGACCTTTCTTTTGATCTTGCGGTTCAAAAGTGTCTGGATATAGAGCAAGCTAGCAAAGATGTTCAAGTGCTTCAGGGGAACAGGGGCCAGGTGCACTCGATAAACTTGACACTGGCAAATCTGGGGAAGACCAAGCTTCTTCCAAGTCACCATAAAAGACGCAGGGTTCCCGGGGCAAGGCCAGTAAGCAGCTTAAACCTTGTTACCGTTGCACAGGATAACATAACTCGCAAAAGTGCCCATTTATTAAGGAACGTTGCTATCACTGTAGCATAATGGGACACACACAGCAAGCATGGAGGAAAAAGCAAGCCACTCAGCAAACAAATGACCCTGGGGTAAATGTCATGGAGAGGGCTGACTCGGAAGAAAGTGACGGGGAGTATGGGGACCTTTACCATGTTTCTGATATTAAGAACAGGAGGCCCATTTCTCTGAAGGTCTACCTTGAAGGGTGACCACTGGTCATGGAGCTGGATACGGGTTCGGCTGTGTTAGTCGTGAGCAAGGGAGTGTATCAGGAGTACTTGCGCCGTGTTCCTTTAAAGGACACCTATTTGAAGCTTCGTACCTACACGGGGGAGCCAGTGGAACCCATGGGGTTTCGCAATGTAACTGTCCAGTATAAGCGGCAGAGTAAGGAACTACCAATTTACGTAATGGAGAATGAGGGACCCACTCTCTTCGGCAGAGATTGGTTGGAGTCCATTCGGCTGGAATGGCCTTTACTTCACTTGGGAACATCAAACACTGTTTCAGTCCTGGAAGAAGTTTTGAGTAAACATGCATTAACTGTTTTCTTTGAAGGTCTGGGCAGAGTGAGGAGTGTTCAAGCGCGGATTCAGCTTAAAGAGGGTGCTCGGCCCCAATTTTGGAAACCACGCCCGATAGCATTAGCTCGTAAACCAGCAGTGGATGAGGCCCTGAGAGAGCTTGACGCTGAAGGGGTCATCAAAAAGGTAGTGACTAGTGAGTGGGCAGCTCCAATTGTGACCCCTGTGAAGAAGGGTGGTAGTGTAAGGGTGTGTGGTAGGGGCGTCCAGATTCTGCTCCGAAAAAGGTAAAAAGTTGCTAAGAAATATGCCAAAAAGTTGCTCAAAAGTTGCTCAAATTTGAAAAAGTTGCTCAAAAATTTTGTAAAGTTGCTCGAATATTTTTAAGAGAACATGTCTAATTTTAATAACAATTGCTTTGTAATGAACATTAAGGTACAACTAAGTAACTAGTTGCAACAAATAGGCAACCTTTAGTTGAATCTAAGTGGCTAGTTACAAAAAGTTAGACAGTAAGAGTAACAGTCTGGTTTACAAATCTAGCTAACTGTTGTTATCGTGCGATAACAATTAACAGTGTAACCACAGATTCACAGTCTGGATCTACCAGAAGCGAATAGCTGCTAATAACACATCTAGAGCTGCCCCAGTTCGCTGCCCCAGCCTCGTTCCCAGGGCTTTTCCCTTTTCGTGCGGGGGAGGGGTGAGGGGGTGGCCCTCACGAGAAGGGAACAGTCCTGGGAACGAGGTTGAGGCTAACCCACTTCATGTAATTAATTACCACGTCCACAACTCCACATGATACCCATTCAAAGGGTAAAAATATGAGTTTTACTAGAAAGATGTTTAGAATTTTACCAAGAGAATTTTAACTTGTTTATTTAACAAAAAAAGGGGGTTATTCGGCATTTTGGTTCGAAATAGGTTAAATAGCCCAAAAGTTACCAAAAAAGTGCTAGTTTTCCAAACAGTTGCTCTCTGACAAAAAAATTGCTCAAAATCCTAAAAGTTTCTGAAAAGTTGCCTAGCAGAATCTGGATAGGCCTAGTGTGTGGTGACTTTAAGGTGACCATTAATCCACAGTTAGAAGTGGACGAGTACCCGCTGCCCCGAATTGACGACATTTACGCTAGCCTTGATGGAGGAACATTGTTCAGTGTCACTGACCTGCGTCACACCTACTTACAAATGGAGGTTGAGGAGCAATCCAGGCCATTCTTTACTATTAACACTACCCATGGCCTGTACCAGTACCAATGCTTACCTTATGGTGTGGCTTCAGCACCAGCCATCCGGCAGCGGGCTATGGACCAGATCCTGCAAGGTATTCCAGGGGTTTTCTGCTACCTAGATGATATCATTGTAACCGGTAGCACTTTGAAGGAACACCTTGAGCGGCTTGCAACAGTGTTGAAAAGGCTTGAAGAGTATGGTTTGAAAGCCAAGCGGGAGAAATGCAAATTCTTTAGAAGCTCTTTGGAGTATTTGGGACATGCCATTTCGGCAGAAGGACTGCACCAATCTCCCAAGAAAGTCAAGGCCATCACTGCGATGCCAAAACCTCAGGATGTCACACAACTGCGTGCCTTCCTTGGTATGGTCCAGTATTACTCCAAGTTCTTACCTGATTTGGCTACTCACCTGGCTCCTCTGCGTCGGTTGTTACACAAGGAGGTAAAGTGGTCGTGGGGAGCTGAGGAAGAAACTAGTTTCCGAGTGTTGCTGCAGGACAAGGTTCTGATTCATTACGATCCTGAGTTGCCACTGGTTTTAGCCACAGACAGTTCCTCGTATGGTCTTGGTGCTGTCTTGTCACACCGTACTGTGGAAGGAGAGGAGCGGCCCATTGCTTACGCATCCCGGTCTCTGTCAGAAACAGAGAAGAAGTACTCACAAATTGAGAAAGAGGCCTAATCCCTGGTTTGGGGTGTTAAGACGTTTCAAACTTACCTTGGAGGGTCGTCATTTTACCCTGGTTACAGAAAGGTTACAGAAAGGTTACAGATCATCAACCCCTATAATACATCATGGATCCGGGAAAGGCTGTGCCACTGACCGCGGCAGCAAGAATACAGCGTTGGTGCCTGTTTCTAGGTGCCTTTTCTTACCAGATTGAGTTCCGAGGTACCAAGCAGCATGCTAATTGTGACGGTTTATCTCGTCTACCCCAACCACAAGCATCGGCTGAAAAGCCTGACGAAGTAGAAATGTTCCACACTTCCGTGGTGGAGGCGCTTCCTGTTACAGACCAAGAACTGAGAATGCAGACTCGTAGAGATCCCGTGCTGTCTCGTGTCCTAGAGCTAGTGCAGTCAGGATGGCAGGGAGCAGAAGTCCACCCAGAGCTTATTCCTTATGCTCATCGTGGGACCGAAATGACCATGCATCATGGAATTCTTATGTGGGGAAGCAGAGTTGCGGTCCCGACCAAGCTGAGAGAAAGAGTTCTGGGAACTCTCCACGAGGGACACATCGGTATGGTCAAGATGAAAGGCTTGTCCCGGGGGTACGTTTGGTGGCCAAACATCGATAAGGACATAGAGGGGACCGTCCGAAATTGTGGAGGATGTCAGGAGACAGCCAATAATCCAGCTCGTGCAGCCCTGCACCGGTGGGATTACCCGGCCCTTCCCTGGCAAAGGCTTCACATAGATTTTGCTGGCCCGGTTTACGGAAAGATGCTATTGGTGGTGATTGATGCACACAGCAAGTGGCCTGAGGTCTTTGTGATGGAAGACACTACTGCTGAGGAGACAGTTAGCACACTGCGCTCCCTGTTTGCCCACCTGGGACTCCCCGATAAGATTGTGTCCGACAACGGACCACAGTTCATAGCAGAAGCTTTTAGAAAGTTTAAACTGCTAATGGTGTTAAGCATGTTACTGGTGCACCCTACCACCCGGCGACCAATGGTCAGGCAGAAAAATTGGTGCAGATTTCCAAGAAAGGAGTAACCCTAACACCATAAGACAGTATCTCACACCAGTTAAAGTTCAAGGTATTTTAACAAAATTTACAAACAGCAAAAGAGAGCATTAACTGAAAACTTAGACATGTTTACATGATTAACAAATATATATGCAAAATCTGTTGCTTCCATTTTAGTCACAAGCGTACATACATGCCATATGTTCAAGAGCCACTCAGGACAGAGGTCTTTTGCAGGGAATGAGTGTGTCCAACTGACTATTCTTGCTGATTATTGTTTTATGACATTCCAAGTGGCTCTATTGGATAGTGCTTTATATTTTTTGAGCTTGAGTAGTGTCTTTATTGGTATATTTTTCTTGTTAGGCAATGAACAACCCTGGAACTGTTCTAGCAAAGCTACCAAATACAGCAATTCCACAGGAGGACATTGTGTGGCTGTATGACTACTTGAATACTAAAGGGAATGAGGTTCCATTTTGATTCTGCCATCCACATTATGAAAAGAAAGCTTTTTCCTTCTCATTATGATCCATGAAAGCCCTTGGCTTCCAGGTGAAAATTTGGACAATATAATTTTTCACAACATTAAATTTATGAAGTAATATTGTACTTTATATTTGATCATGAAACTGATGAATAGTGCAGATAATATGGCTGTGACAGACTAAAAGGGAGTTGAAAATAATAAATATATCAGTGCTAATAAGAAAACACATGGTCACTGACAGCCCCCACTTACATGTACATTGTATTAATTGGACCAAAAAAGCAAAGAGAAACACTGTGCCTAAAATTTGGTTTTATTAACGGAGTTGAATTGGCCACCGTACAGAGATTCTAAAAGCTGACGTTTCGAGCGTTAGCCCTTCATCAGAGCGAATCCAAGGAGTAACGCTCGAAACATCAGCTTTTAGAATTTCTGTACGGTGCCAATATTTACATCATCAACTTCGTTGCTAAAACCAAATTTTTGTATATTACTTCCCCACCGACGCAGCACCACAAACTGTGCCTAAAAGTTTGTTTGTTAGCTTTTGTTGTAAACAATAATATTGTCCTCTAGACACAAAATATTACTGCATTTTGAAATTTCCATTTCTGGTATTATCACAGAAAAACATGTATTTTGATGTTTACTTTGGAATTATTACTATCCGCCTATGTACCTATTGTAAGTAGTTTCATTAGGATGTTTTGGAAACATAACAATACACACTTTTAACTGCAAGATTAATTTTTACGGATATTGTTGTGACGACAAAGTTCGTACCACTGGCATCACTCCTTTTTTGAACGGCTTGAGTTATGAGAACGATTGACATTGAGACTCCTCCTTGTCCCTTGGTTGCGTGGGAGCGAATTTGTTACTGAAGCCATGGATGAAAGGAGTCCGCAACACAACAGAAAAGTAAAAGACAAGAGAATTCTGAAACACGTTATTTATTGAAATAAAATATTGAGGTAAACAACTACGAACTTCGCCTTCCAGATCTCGCCGCACTGGAGATCAAGAAGAAACACAGGAAAGGTGAGCACTAATTAACCTGCGTTACAGGCGTTCGAAGGGGAAATAGAAGGGAAAGGGAAAACCGTGGGAGAACGAGGAAGGTGCCAGTAAAAGGATCCCCTAATTAATATGCATACATAAGGCAGCTCTAACTGTCAAATGCCATCCAATCAAAAACGTTTACAGGAAAATGCGCTACGCAGGAATGTTGCTTACCGCGCCATTATTCCAATACCCTCACGGCGGAGTGTAGTGTGAAACCAAAACACTGTCGCCCGAAAAAGGAGCAATCTTTCAATGACGTGTGACGAGTTTATGAAATGAGTTTACTGGCGGATTATGTCTCAACAAAATCTTGTGCGAATTTGTTCAGACCATCGCTGAAAAAGAAATCATTTGGTGTTGTATGCCACCCTGAACGACCAGCAAATGTGGCTGGAATCCATTTTTTAAAAAAATCGAAAACTCTTCACAACTTGTTCCCAACGTGTGTGTAAGGAAAATTAAAAACTGTTGCATAATCTTCAATTTCTATCCAAACGTTTTGAATCAGATCAAAAAGACAAAATTGGCGGCCTTTTTTAAGATTGTTTATGTGAGAGCTCGAAAACAAAGTCACGTTGAATTCAACCGCAATAGGTTGGTGTTGATTGTCAAAAATTTAATTCTATCTAGCCAATGACAACTTTTATGAATAGAATCTGAAGCGTAAAAAAAATCGAAAAAACAATAGCATCCTCCCCTTCTTCCACGCGCGCCCTCCCCGTTCTCCAGCCGATCTCCCTTTCCCTTCTCCTTCCCCTTCGAACCCCTGCCACGCAGGTTAATTAGTGTTCACCTTTCCCGTGTTTCTTCTTGATCTCCAGTGAAGCAAGATCTGGAAGGCGAGGTTCGTAGTTGTTTACCCCTAACATTTTATTTCAATAAATAAGGTGAATTTCTTTTGTCTTTTACTTTGTGGACTCCTTTAATCCATGGCTGCAGTAATAACTTCGCTCCCACGCCACCAAGGGACAAGGAGAAGTCTCAATGTCAATCATTCTCGTAACTTGAGCCGTATAAAACAGGAGTGACACCAATGGTATGAACTTTGTAGTCACAACAATATCCTTAAAAAGCAATTTTGCGGTTTAAAGTGTGTAATATGACATTCAACTTTTTGAGCTAAAATAAAACAACTGGATATCATCGACCTTTATTGTTCTCATTCCGGTTCCGGTTCCGGATTCTGGATTTCCTGATTTTCCAAACGCCCATCTCGAGAGGTGTGCTAGAATTTATGCAAAGAAATGGCCATGCTACTGAGGCAAAATTCATTGAAACTGTTCGAAACTGGCATAAAGCCGCAGATGGAAGAGGCCTTTTTGAGAAAACCCGATCACAATACAACAAGGACATGCTGAATTTTTTGCTTGAAGACTAGATGCCCTGGTTTCAACAAGAAAGTGACTATGCCGCTAGTGACATACTAAGGCTCATTAAAAAAATGCAAGGTTTTACAAGGGAAATAATAGTTTTTGTTGTTGTGAACTGTGAAAGTCTGTAGCTACGAAGAGAGGAATACCGACATCGAAGACTCTCCCCAGAACACCCACGCGCAAGCAGCACTGATGATGTGGAAGGGTTCATTGCCCTTCTACATGACCAGCTTGAGGATGTCTTTGGTCACAATGCATTTCTCTCTCAGCAAACGAAGATTCTCAGTGAATTTAGTAAAAAAAAATTGTTCCAGAACTAACTTTTTATCACTGGACTGGACACAGACATCGGTACTCAGATGATCCACTGCCATCATTTAATGATCCGTCAGGCGCTACCGAAAGACTGGACAGGGTCAGACTACTGAGACGTTCTGATCCAGGGCTTTCCGTAGCAAATAGAGCTTCACTGCCACAGGGGCATTCTCTAACTAAAAGGGCAACATTTCATTGCGCCCCTGAATGGTTGCCTCCACCACCTAGCTGCTAACCTGCAATGTAGTTGTACACTGTGCAGTAAGGACCTTCAAGTCTGGCAGTAATCAGGATCTAATGAAATTATTCTTTCGCTGCCTTTTAATGTATTCATGACCAATTTGAAAATTGGCAGTTGTAGTAGTTCAATGAAGTTCTGTGACTTGCACTTATGATTCATTTTCAACCTGCATGAATACTGTGCTGAGATCCAGTTTTAAAAGGTGTATGGATACTGCATTGAAATTAATATTCCACTGAATTGAGGTGTCTCTATGTCTGAAGAAGCACTTAGCCGTATAGCATCATCAGGGCTGTCACTAATTTTTCAAGTAGGCGGGGATATGAAAAAAGTACCCGGGAGACAAACATCTACTGATGTCACTGTCAATGAGAAAGGGTGGGGCAGGGTGATAAGCTGTTGCTGTTATTGTGACTATTGTGAGCCGTGACTATTGCTGTCCCCTTTCTTACGACTGATACGTAGTTTTTGCATGATAAGGGTTTTGGGAAACAACACAAAATTCTCCATATACTTTATTTCAATGAAATTTTTACATGGGGTAAATTAAATGCCACTACTGTCCCCTTTCTTTATGGTATTGGGAAGACTCTGACAAGTTTCCAAGAGTCTTTTTTCATTCCTATATGCTTTTATCATGACAAAACAGGGCTGCAACGTATTTAAACGTAACTCCTTAAAATTGATAACTCTGAGCTACTGTACTTCACTTCCACAAGAAAATTCTGAAATGTCTTGCTTAAGAGTCAGTGAGTACAAAGACCACAATGTTTTAAACGCCAATACGTCTTTGACTGTCTGTGTCTACAGATGCTTTATGCAAAAACATTGACAGTAAATGTAGATTCTACATGGAATGATTAAACTGTCAGTCACTCATAAAACTCATCGACTTCAAAGCCCTCATTATCAAATTCATGAACATCATCGGGGACATCAGGAAGATCACAAGCTTTATAAAAAGCCAGTCGGTGCCTTGCATCTCTTCTAACAGCCGACGTGAGTCGTGACTATTGCTGTGACAAAGACGTTGAGTAAGGCTGGGAACGAGTGAAAGTATCTCGTGAAGATCGTGACCAAGAGCAAAAAAAAAAAAACATGGCGGCAAGAACGTGCCAACAACGTAACACATTTTCTCTCAAACCAACAGCATTGCCTTGAGAAAATAAACAACGTAACTCTCTGTTCTGATGTAGAGTATATGGACGATTTCTGTCCAACAAAGCAATAACTGGAACGTATACAAGCCCTTTACGACTGATACGTATTTTTTGCATGACGAGTAAACGAGCGAGAGGAAGACCCAATTAACGTTCTAAGTTTGTAGTTAACAAATCACCGATTTTTTCGTGAATTTCTTTTTAAAGTTCAACAACGGCAAGTCAATGTGTGACAACTACTAAGCCACATGCATCTTACAGTAATGCCAACTCTCCCGCTTTTGGTGGGAGACGTATGCTTTTTTGCCTAGTCTCCCGCTCTCCCGCTTTGGTACAAGAATCTCCCGCTTTTTAGGTCCACTATAAATATTGAATACTAAGTAAAAAATAAAACAGACTTCCTCTTGTCTTTCTGTGTCACACTCCCACTAGATAACATCGAACGTGGATTTTGCCTTTCTTTTGTCCGCTGAACCGAAATTACGGTGTATGGTTGGCTCTTCCCCCACCCCACCACTGAAGACCTAACTATAGCCTGCCCCGGAAGATTTTTAGACGATTGAAGCCCCCCCTCCCCCCTCTCTAATCTGGCCCTGAAGATTTTTAGACGTCTCCCGCTCTTTGTACTCAGGGGGTTGGCATGTATGATCTTATGCTATTAAATTCGCTTAGGCATCATCCAAGTGGTCTATTTGAAAGAGAAATGTTGAAGCCCGAACGGTGATTTGTTCAGTTTAACATCATCTTATCTTGAAGCGGAGCCAGAAGAGAAGAAAGAGTCCAGCTTTCCTTGTTTGTCCACTTCTGCGTTCCGTTTCTTTACGAAAACAAGAGAATCCGAGTGAAGCAAACACTCCGTAAAAACCGCGCGCTTACAGGAAGATGACATTGTTGATTATAACGCGTTTTCAGTCAACCTCACGGTGATTATAAAGTCACCGCACTTTAAAAGCTGAAAGAGAGTTTGTGTTAATAAACTATTGGATTACTATCATAATGATCAGTTTTCACTCCATTCATCATGTGATCAGCAAGTAATTTTATGCTAACCGTTTAGTATAATTGCTCCATCTTTGACTTTTATATTTAATTTGTCACTTTCCTCTGGAATTTTTATTGATGACTGGAAAAATGCGCGTGTGTGCCCGGTCTATAAAGGCAATGACCGTCGTGATATGGGAAATTATAGACCCATTTCAATCCTGCCAATAACAAGTAAAGTTTTCGAGAAAGAAGTTTCTCAACAGCTTTATCACTATCTGAAAGTCAATTGTATTCTCTCTAAATTCCAGTCTGGTTTCCGCCCTCTCCACTCGACTATCTCAGCGTTGCTTCAAATGTGCGATGATTGGTCTGATAATATGGATAAGGGAAAATTGACAGGTGTCGTTTTTCTTGATATTCGTAAGGCCTTCGACTCAGTTGATCATTCGATTTTACTAGAGAACGTTAAGTTTTGTGGAGTCGCTGATAGAGAATTGATGTGGTTCAAGTCTTATCTTACTGCCCGACAACAACAATGTTTAATAAATGGATGCTTATCTTCTCAAAGTAACTTACTCTGTGGAGTTCCCAAGGCTCTATTCTTGGCCCTCTCCTTTTCCTTATCTACATAAATGATTTACCATCAAATTTACCACGTAGGAGTAGACCAGGCAGCTGTGACTTTCCAGTTAAAGGATAGTGCCAACTTGATTACAACGTGGTATGATTCTAACTTACTGGCGGGAAACCTCATAAAGTACCAATGACAGTAACATTTGCGTGAACGATGCCGAAATCTTAACTAAAGATAACATCAGACTTCTAGGAGTAGTGTTAGATTCTAAGCTAAATTTCTCTGAGCATATAATCTCTATCTGCAAAAAAGCCAGCCAGATAATTGGTGTTCTAATGAGACTACGCAATTTAATTCCTATGAAATCTAAGTTAATATTTTATTCAAAAGCGCGATATTACCATTTCTCACGTACTGTCACCTTTTGTGGCATTTCTGCAAAGCGAGCGACACTCGAAAGATTACGAGAAAGAGGACTTAGGGCGGTTTTCAAGGACAATATTTCTAGTTATGAACAATTATTAGAGATGGCAGATCTGCCTACTCTACTAAACAGACGCTCACAGGATCTGTGCATCCCTATGTATAAAGTAAAGCATAAACTGTGCCCTGCTTATATAAATTACATCTTTAAAGAATCAAATGGTAATTACAATTTGAGGCAAGCAGATTTCTCTATACCCAAGTATGAGACAGTCACCTACGGCAAGCACTCTATTAGATATCTTGGGCCTAGGCTATGGATAAAGCTACCCAAGAGTACCAGGGACGTTACAACCCTAATGTCGTTCAAAGGCAAGATACTCCAACTTAATATAAGTGCACTTTTAGATGATGGCTGCGCAGCCTGTAGCCTCTGTTCATTTTGATTTCTGTATATTTTTTACCATTAATCCTGAAACTAGATAACTGTTGATATTTTACCTATTATTGTATACATTATTTTAACTTGTAAATTTTTCCCTCATTGGTGTCCCCAAATTAGTAAGGGATTTCTTTTCCCGGGCTAGATGGCTTTTGACACTCTTAATAAAGTTTCTACCACCAAATTGTTTAAAATTCACGATCCCCTGTTTATATGCAGACGATACTCAAATCTTTACCTCTAGTTTTCATATTGGTGCACTTGCCAATAATATAAATTCTGATTTAAAATATCTAAGCGACTGGCTTACTGTTAATGGGCTCCAATTCCACCCTCTCAAAACTAAGTTAATGGTTGTTGGATCAATACATAATTTAAATACTAAATCTGGAGATTTATCTAATGTAATCTCCATTGATAATAATTTGGCTTCACGCGTAACCTCTAACAAATGTTTGGGAGTCCTACTAGATGAAAAGCTTACATTTGAAACTCATATTGAGTATATATATAAAAAGGCATGCGCTGGCATAGGAGCTTTGAGAAGAATTAAGCCTTTTGTCCCCCTCTGCACCCTCGTAACTTTATACAGATCACTCATTCAACCTTATTTTGTTTACTGCTCACCCCTGTGGGATACATGTGGTAAGCAACTGACAGATAAATTACAAAAAAATCGAAATCGTGCGGGAAGGGTTATTACTGGCTCTTCATATGATGTTAGGTCTACAGATGTGTTGAATACTTGAATGGAAAACCCTTGAAACCAGGCGCTTCCATGCAAAGGCTACCCTTATGTATAAAATCCTCAATGATTTATCTGCCCCCCAACTGAGTAACGGGAAGGGTTATTACTGGCTCTTCGTATGATGTTAGGTGTTAGGTCTACAGTCTCTACAGATGTGTTGAATAACTTGAAATGGAAAACCCTTGAAACCAGGCGCTTCCATGCAAAGGCTACCCTTATATAAAATCCTCAATGATTTATCTGCCCCCCAACTGAGTAACTCCTTTGTAAAACTCAATGGTACTAACATAAATTACAATCTTAGGAATATCGAGGCTGATGTAGCACTTTCAAGGCCATACACAAAATTTTTGAAGCGCAGCTTTAAGTATAGTGGTGCAATGCTCTGGAATAATCTTTCCTATGAGGCAAAGTCCGCGCAATCGCTTTCGGATTTCAAACACAAACTTGCCTCCTCGCCTTCCATGCCTTCTACTGGATCGCACTGATTCCATGTAATATACTTTTTAATATTGTAAATACATATATACTTAATTGTAACGTGTCAACCTACGCCCTACCTGGAAACCAGCTTTTGTTGTGTGGCTAGCGTAGTGAAATAAAGTTGCTTAATAATTCTTTTAATTTTTTTTAATTCATTGTTTAGTTGTTTAGTTAAAAGAAAGACGTATAAATAGCTGACTGACCAACTGCTAGAGAAAAGCATAAATTGCAGCTGCTGATAGAAGACAAAAATTACATTGACAATATTGTGATTCAAAAAGGGTACTTTCCACAAATAATCTGGTATTCTTCCATTTTTTGAAAATTTGGAGTGTCCTCAAATCTCATTTAATGGCACTGTTGTACCGGTTAAAGGATTGATCACCGTCTGGTGCAAAAATATTGCCTTTGCTTTCAGAAAATCTGAACTATACTCTTTGGGAGCATGTGACTTTCTGGCTTTGTTGATTCCAATTCCCCTAATACTGTCAAGGTAGTCACATCCAGCCACAATGCACACGTCGAGGAAATTTTCCTGGCTGAGTTGCAGGTGTTGCAAAGTCTTGTCCAACTCTATCAGTTGACACTGACCACTAAGTTGTAACTTAAACAACACCTATTGGAACATAGTAAAAACATGCTAAAATATCTCATGATAAATTCTATTACAATGTGCTATCATGAGGCATAACAACATTTAATTTTTTTTCTAGTGATTCGATAGAAATAGAGGAGGTAGGGGAGTCTC
Organism: Montipora foliosa; assembly: GCF_036669935.1. Taxonomy (NCBI): domain Eukaryota; kingdom Metazoa; phylum Cnidaria; class Anthozoa; order Scleractinia; family Acroporidae; genus Montipora; species Montipora foliosa. Next base: position 57,643,338 of record NC_090871.1, read on the forward strand.
TTAGCTGCCACTGGCACAAAGATATGAAGATAGTCAAAATCCAATTATATATTAATGTCCAGAACATATCAAGACTATTTTGTACCCATAATCTATTGTGTATGCTTGCTTGAGTGCATGCTTGGACACAGGCAGCCTAAGCTCGGTATACGATTTATAGACTTTGTATTGGAAAATTAACTTTGAGCTTATAAATGCTAAAATAAGCTGTAAATGTAGAAATAAACTTCGCTTACCTCTACGTAAGTTGTTCTCGTCTTTTCTGTGCAATCGGAGGGCAGACCTTGTCCGTTTTAG
>NC_090871.1:57651134-57678634 GCF_036669935.1 Montipora foliosa
TTTTTCAAATTGTACGCGAACTGTACGTACCTTCTTGATCTTCCTTCCTCACTTTCCATCCTCATAATCACGCAGTCAAAAGTATCATTCTTAATAATTTTAAATTACTCCAAAATGATCCCGAGACTGGTAGAATCTTTCCGCAGCCTCCACTTATTTCATTCAAACGCGACAAGGTTTGTAGGTTTTTCTTTACGCAAAAAAGAAAATGATATCGAAGAACTAGAGGAAAAATGCCTGTCCTTTGAAAACCGAGTATTGTCCTTGGAACAAGAGAATGATTCATTTAACTGGCGTTAAAGATCATTGTCCAAGAGAAGAATGAATGTGACAGCCGTCGACAAAGACAGATGATCGTTGGTCTTTTGTGCAAAACACCCATGCGGCGAAAAGTATGAAGAATAAACGCAATCAAAAGACAATTCACAGCGATAACATTGGTACTCGCAAATAGATTTGAGCCCTTTGAGAATGAGGTTCAATTGTTCAACTGTTCGATTGAGGTTAGCAATCCAAAGGAAAAGGAAAAGAAATCCAAAGCTCAACACTAGCACCCAAGATCTCCGGCAAAACACCTCAGATACTTCACATACTGACGTCAATGCAGAAGCACTCAACCAAAATACTTCCAACACTAGCGCCCAAGAACTCCGGCAAAACATATCAGATACGGGTGCCCCGAAAACACTGACCCCCCGTCCATGGACCCCTCTACGGACTGGGTCCACGGACTGCCTCACGGACCGGTCCAAGGACTACCCCTACGGACCCATACCGACCACCTTGAAACAACATAGAAATGAAAGTGAATAAAAACTAAAGATTTGACTTACCGGTTGTCTGGATAGACAGCTTTTTTTTTTTGCGCACTGCTAACCCCCCCCCCCCCCCCCCCTTCCCTTATGACTTTTCTAATGGTCCGTCCCTAAAGAACTTCAAGAGCGGTGAAGTTGGAAAAACAAAAGCTATAGTGTTAATTGGTGATTAAGTGATAAAACACATTGATCCAAAAAAGCTTTAGCAAAGACATGCCCATAAATTTTCATTTCCTACTCCCTCACTACGTTCGTCCGAAGGAAAAGTATTTTCCTTCTCCAGAACACTGACGCATGGAAAAGACACGAACTATAAGGCAGGCAGAGTGAGAGCACTTGCTCGACGATGCTTTAATGCCATTACACGCTATACAAACCAAAGTATTTGGTTACAAGAATATATAAAGCTGTAACTGTATAACGTAGGCAAAAACAAAAAACAAAATAAGTTACATTTCTTCTACGCCAAAGGTAGGGAACAACCTGGTCAGTTACAATCTACTGCCTAAGGGCCGATTTACACGATATGATTTTGTCGCATGCGACAAGCTTACGACAGGCCTACGACATGACTTACGATTGTCGCAGCGTTTTAAAACATGTTTTAAAATGCTACGACATTTTTTCTGACGTACACAGCAATCGTAAATCATGTCGTGGGCCTGTGGTAAGCCGTTGTCGCATGCGAAAAAGTCGTACCGTGTAAATCGGCCCAAAGGAATCCTTGATGTACATATTCTTAGCTGTGTCTGATTTCCAGCGACCGTGAAGCATGAGTAACCTGTCAGAAGAACCTGACTTCGCTAGATTGTCAACTATAAACGTTGCGCCACCGGATCTAGGGCTCTGAGTGCTAAAACTGGCCGAATTTACTCCTATAGCCAAAAGTGATTCCTTAACTAATTCTCTACACCTAGTATAGCTGAGCCTCTTAGGGCCTAAAGTATACGAATTGTCCTTCCTATGAGGTTGAAGTGTTCTGAAAATGCGGTAAGCTGATGAATTGAGATCAATGCTAGCTGCGAAAAGATAACGAGACGACAATGAGTGAGGACATGTAGCACCGCCACTCTTAGCAATAAATACTATATTACCTTGCCTAAATTGATCAGGTTTACTACTCTTAACATTAATCTCTAGGTGATCTCTAGGTAAACAGATCCCTAACCCAGCAAAATACTCATTGCCACCCGGCTCAAGTTCGCTGCCATCCGGCTCGAACAAAACTGCCAACCGGCTACAAAAACGTGAAAACTGCCAACCGGCATCAAATACATGAACACTCAGTGTCAACGGCTCAAGAAGCACTGGTCTATCGATCCGAGATCTGTAAAACTGGGTTCACAGTACAAAAAGCCCTCGCAATGAGTCACTCTCAACAAGGTCAGTTTGGAATGCTACTATCGGCGCTCCGAGAAAATTGAACGTTCACAGCAAGGTTTAAGCCGTCCCAGGAGGCTGAACCTAAAAGCGAGTTCGTATTACGACCTTGACGCAACACTAACCGTCCCTCAAAAAATGAATAATCGACAACAAAGTCCCAAAACTTACTTACCCAAGGGCAAGCTCAGTCCCAATCGTCATAATCCACAATCTTGCTGAGGATATCGGATTTTTCATCAAGTAATCGTGGAACCCACTGAATGTCTAAATAAATCCCAACCTTGAAACACAGCGAAAAAATATATGGGAGTCTAACTTGTGAAGATTGAAATTCATGCTGCCAACTTGCACAATCCTAGCCGCCCCTTGGCTTTCGGTAAACCACTTAACCCTAGAATTAGGAAGGAACGAACTCAACGAACTATATATAAGAACAAACTGAACAGCTAACAGCTCGCGGTAAGTAGAGCCCTCTTGACGTTCAGCTTGGGTAAACATCCTGTGAGCGTCCCCATCTTTCCCAGCAATATGGCCTGCGTAAGCTACATTACTCGCATCCGAGTACTGTAAATGGATATGAAAGGGAATGCCAAATCTGATACAGTTTTGGAATTAACAGAGCAGAGATTATCCTTCCAAAACTGAAGCTCTACCCTGCAATATCTATCAAGAGCAAACACACTGTCCTAGTCTTGGGCAGCCGCTACGGACATCTGGCAATGTCCGGTCATAATTCGGCTGAGATTCCCTACAACAGGACTCATAGAGATAATCTTACCCACAATGGAAGCCAGGCCTCTAGCAGAAAGTCTAGGATCTTGAAGGGTGTTGTCAATGTGAAGCAAAGCCTTATCTATTCTGGGTTCAGTCATGCTAATTTTTCCCTGAAGCCCGTCCCAAACGATACCAAGCCAAGTGTTTAACCGCACAAGGACCCAAACTGACTTATCTTTGTTCCCTAGGAAGCCGGCCAAAGCCAGATCTGATCTAATGATGCCTTAGTAAATCTCACCTGACAACTTGGTAGATTCGACGTCGAAACCGTCATCAAGGTAAACAAAAGTGTGTATACCCTGAGATCGCCAGTGTTTAACTAAAGGTCTGAGTAGCTTGGTGAAGATGTAAGGCGCTGAAGATAAACCGAACGGTAAGACAGTAAACATGAAGGAACTAGGACATGACCCAGCTAAACCCAAGGAAACGTTGGTGGTCGTGAAAAATATCTAAATGGTGATACCCACTTTTAAGGTCAAACTTAGTGAAGTGACTACCTCTCTCAAAATAATCTAGCCCAACTCTCCAATCTTTAAACGTGACCTTCTGCTAAAAGATATATTGATTCACATATCTCAAGTTTAAAATAAAGCGTTTTTTCCCGAAACTCTGGACGGAAAACAGAGAGGGGATTAATAACCCTGAGGTAAAACGTGGACACTCTACAAACTCTCCCGGAGGTAACCAACTCTAGAATTACCGATTGGACAAAGTCGGAGTGTTTCAAAGCAGAGGAATTATTCTTGAACTCAGCAGTTGGTGGAGTAAGGTAGAATGGTATATTCTAGCCCTCTCTAATGCATTCCGTGATGAAAGAGGGAGCGTTTATTCTTTCCCAAAACTGGACGTAGGCTTTTAGTCTACCTTTAACGGATAAAGGAGCTAAACCAGGTTCCGATGTATCCGACTGTAATTCATAATTTGGAGAAAACGTATTGTCTACCTTAATAATGCCCGCAATAAATCCAGCCGTGTCATCACTAAACTGGTTTACGGGATTGATCCCCGAGAGATGTGCTAACTGTTCCTTTGAACCGTTGGCTTGCGGGCCCGAATCCGCAAGTAGAACTCCAGTGGCTTCTATTTCCACATATGAAGCAGATGTCTGTCGCAGAAGGCATTCGACGGCCTGAAAAGGTAAAAACAAGTAACGCAGAAGCAGAGCGACCACCAAAAAGTTCAAATAAACTAACCAATGAAATGAAATAAACCGAGAATGTGAACTAAGGCACCCCCGAGTAGTGTCACACTTGATGAATATATCAAGCAATACTCTCCTTAATATACTCAACTGGAGTCTCAGGAGACTCCACGTGCTAACACAAAATGTGTTAGCATGAAGGCATGCATGCTCTCGCTAACTTCCGAAGGAAAGTACATTTTCCTACTCCCTCACTACGTTAGTCCGAAGGAAAAATATTTTCCTTCTCCAGAACGCTGACGCATAGAAAAAGATACGAACTATAAGGCAGGCAGAGTGAGAGCTCTTGCCTGCCACACTGAAAATCAAAGAAAGGGCAATGAGCATACCTCGAAAAAGCATCCTATCGTCGTCAGAGCGAGAACTAGAAGCGTTAGACGAATTCTTGGCTTTCTCGGTTCTTTTAAAGGCATTTTGTTTCTTCTACTTTAGCGGTCTTTCTTGCGCTTTTTTGATCCTCTTCTCGTCCTCTGAGTCGCTCGCGAGCTCCTCGGTTTGGTATCCTTTTAATAACAGCCAGCCAACTAGCCTCTCTCTTATCAGCAAGCTTGATAATCTTTTGGCGATAGCGTAGACCTTTCTTTAATTCTGCCACCTTCTCGCCGGGCTTTCTGGACGTCCCGCGCGGCCAGGAAATTGGCGGTATCGTGCAGAGTCCCTTGTAGTTAGGAATTGAAAAGGAAATGGTCTTTGTTGCCTTCGGGAAATTCAACTTTCCCGCTTCAGCTGCTCTCTCAACTTCTGAGTTCCGCTGGTTGCTTTGGAGACTAAACTTGATGCCAGGCTTTCGACCTTTTAATCTAGGTAGGATTTAAACCGCTCGAGAACTTCCTCCGTCTCCAAAGTCTTCTGTCTTTGTGTTGATTTTGGGTTCGAGGGCATATCGTTGCAATAAAATAAACCGAGAATGTGAACTAAAGCACCGCTGAGTAGTGTCACACTTGATGAATATATCAAGGAATACACTCCTTAATATACTCAACTGGAGTCTCAGGAGACTCCACGTGCTAACACAAAATGTGTTAGCATGAAGGCATGCATGCTCTCGCTAACTTCCGAAAGAAAATACATTATCCCGGAAAAACCACTAGTGAAATAGCTGAAGCTGTTGACAACATCGCTATCGCATCCGATCCGTACGCGTCTCATGTCGTAATCCATACTGGTACTAAAAATCTTCCAGCGGAGCCTGCCGATTCATGTGTCGCCGATATTAAGAGCCTTGTATTCGGAAGGTGAAGAACAAGTTTCCTAACTCAAGCATTGGTTTCAGAGAAGATATTAACGTTGATGCTAAACGCATCGAAGTTAACGAGAAGGTCAAGCTCATAGCAGAAGATAACAACTTTACTTATATTGATAACTCAGTTATTGACGCCTCAGCATTAAATGGTAGTAGACTTCATCTGAATGTCAAAGGTTCATCACTACTGGCCGTGCAGTTTATTAAGTTTTTAAGATCTGACTCTGGCAAGTATAATCGGACTCTTAAGGGTTTTCAGTCCTCAGCTATCAAGCAACTGGGAAAGCTTCTTATGGAACTCGGAAACTTTCCCTCTCCAGCTCGCGACAGGAGGCGTCTACGCTAGCTTCTCAACCGAGTGAAGTATCTTCAGGTATTCCTGATCGAAATATTGATTTAGTTGATAGTATTACCACCGTTTTTGTTGATACGCGACTTTCGAAAACATAACACCCTCGGAAACGTTTCCAAAATTTCCGTCAATCATACACGTCATGTCATAAATGGAAGTGTTATACCGGGGGTAACAAGGCACCTACCTGCTCCCCTATGGATTTATTTTTATGTTATCGTATCATTTCTCAAGAAACTAGATTCTTTCGGCCTTGAATATTATTTGTTGGGTGATTTTAACTGTAACCTGGCCTCTGCACAATATGATTTAAATACTCGACGTTTATGTGAAATTTCTTATTTACTTGGGCTTCAACAACTTATCTCTGAACCTACTCGTATAACTGAATCCCGTCAACATTAATTGATTTAATTTATACAAATTATGTTGACAGGGTTGCCTGTTCTGGAGTCTCTCATATTGGCATCAGCGATCATTGCCTTATTTACCTTTATAGGAAATTATCTCTCGCGTCTTCTTCAAGAGGACATTGAACCATTTCTTATAGAAATGTCCTAAATTTTAATCGAGAGAGTTTTCGTAACGATATCGCTAAACAAAACTGGTTCTGTAATGGTTCTGAAGATGCAAATGTTTTGTGGACTGCCTGTAAAACGAACTTTTTGGATATTGCAAATATTTATGCACCGCTCCGATCTAGACGCGCTAGAACCAATAAAGCACCCTGGATCAATTCACAATTAAAGAAACGCATGCGTGATCTTGATGCTGCCAAAAGGAAAGCAATTGCAACGAAACGAACGATTCACGCGATTGGGAAAAGTACATATAATAAACAATAACATCAAAACTTCCAAAGTATCTTATTATTGCTGGCGAGCCTTAGCGAGGCAGCAGCCTATTCTTGATATTAGCAAAAAAAATATAAATTTGTGGAATGTAAAGGCCCTGAGCCAAACGCTCGCAACATTTCAACGCAACATCTTGCAAGATTGTTGGGCACAACATGTTGCATACGTTTGGCCACCCTGTTGCGATATGTTGCAACATGTTGGATGATGTTGAATCAAATTTGAAAACGGTCAAATTTTTCGTGCAACATTTTGGATGTTGCATGATGTTGTACTCGTTCAGGGCCGCGTTCACGCAACATTGTTGCGCTAGTGCATGCGCGTTAGGTCCACTTCTTGCGCACCAGGGGCCTGGGGCACATGAAATTGAAATTAACATAGCAACGCCTGCCACACAGGCTAAAGATATGCACATCTTTCTTCGCTTTTTTAAAACTTTCACGCACATTTCCGGTACCCTCTTGCTTCAAAAATTTGTAGCTGTTTTAAAAAAAATACAAGTCACTGCTCCCAGTTTCCACGCCAGCACTCACTTTCTCACTGAAACTCCTAGAATAAATGTAAATAACATTAGTATAATTACATAGGTGATTATACAAAATCGCGCGCTGTCATTGGCTCGCTATCTCGGATTATCAGCCGATAATCACCTCGACGGACAAAATGGCTGCCAGTAGTCGTTTTGCCACTGTAAGTGAAGATGATTTTCGCTTTGAAATGTTTTTTTTTTCTCTTTTTTGAAATAATTACCTGTCTATTTATACTAAAACAATTATTCGCCTCAGGCTCAGTGATTATCGGTGAATATTCACCTCGACTTCGTCTCGGTGAATATTCACTGATAATCACTTCGCCTTCGGCGAATAATTGTTAAATAAATTCAGTTTTTCTTCGATTAATTGCAGTACTGTTGTCTTACATCTAAACAAATTATGTAGATCTAACGCAACATCTGCTAAAATTATACGCAAAATGTGCTGATGTTATTTCAGTTCTTTAATAAATTCTTGGCCTCTGGTGTATTTCCGGATCAGTGGAAATGCGCTAGAGTTACTCCGTTGTTCAAGCAAGGTGAGCCATCTGATCTAAATAATTATCGACCTATTTCAGTCATTTCCGCTATAGCTAAAGTGTTTGAAAGGATTATTTATGACCAGTTGTATAACCTTTTTGACTAACGAAGATATTATTTCTAATCATCAATCGGGTTTTCGTTCATTACACTCTACTGTAACTGCCCTTCTGGAAACTACGAATGACTGGGCCTTTAATATTGATCGCGGTAATGTTAATGCTGTGGTTTTTCTCGATTTAAAAAAGGCATTCGACACAGTTGACCATGACATCTTTTATCAAAAATGAACCTTAATGGAATACAAGGAACAGCTCTTGATTGATTTAAGTCGTATTTAACCAATCGTACACAGCGATGTCTCGTCAATGGTTTTCTCTCTCTGAAATCGGTTCACTTAAATGTGGGGTACCGCAAGGAACAATCCTTGGCCCCCTCTTATTTCTCATTTATATTAATGCCAGCCTAGTATGTATGCAGATGACACCCATATCACCTACGCTGCCGTTGATGTGAATTCAATACAGTTAAATCTGAATCACGACTTAGATAACTTAAACAAATGGCTTCTTTCTAATAACCTTACTTTGAACAGTGCTAAAACTGAATTTATGCTAATTGGCTCCAGACAAAAATTGAGTACTTTGTCAAACCCACTTAAGCTTTCGATTGATAATGTTGCGATTGAACATGTTTCCTGTGTTAAATCGCTTGGAATAATTATTGTTGATTGATGAAAATCTACGGCGGCAAACACACGGCATAGATAAAATTATCTAAAAAGGTCGCTTCCGGGATAGGAGCAATAAAGAGAATTAGACCGCTTGTCCCTCCACCCACTCTTCATTATATATACAATGCACTAATTCAATCTCATTTCGACTATTGCAATCCTGTCTGGGGTAATTGTGGTAAAACGTTATTTGACAGGCTACAGAAGCTTCAGAACCTTGCCGCTCACGTCTTAACCTTTTCTAGCTATGATGCTGATGCCAACCGCTTAATTAGACAACTCGATTGGAAAGACTTGAGCACTCAATTTCAAATACGGAAAGGCTTAATGGAATACAAGTCTTTAAATGGTCTTGCTCCTGAATATTTATCTTCTAAATTTGTTAAACGAAATGAAACGCGTTATTCCCTGAGGGACTCTGTTAACAAACTATTTGTCCCGTTTCCGCGAACTAATTTCATGAAAAACAGCTTTAGTTATAGCGGAGCAGTCCTCTGGAACAGCCTTCCTGTAATGTGAGAGAAGCTAAATCTCTAAGTCAATTTAAACGATTAGTTAATCTTCACTTTTAATGTTAGGGTAGACACGACATTCATAAAAAACAGTTTTTAGAATCCTCCTAATTCCGATGTTGTTTGTAAGAATTATTAATGTATAACGCAGTTCAGTGTTTGTTTCCTACGAAATTCATGTTTGTTGAAGATCTGAAGTGCAATATGTCTACTTTTTGGCCTTTTATCCTATTTCATCTCTTCTAGTTTTCAAATCTCTAATTATCCCAGTCGTTCTTTAGTTAGAATAGATCCATTGTAGGTCATGTTACTGACGGGGTCTTGCCCAAGTTCGTTCAGACTGATAATGCGTCTCTAGTATAAAAACGGACGTGACAATGCTTCGGATGTTTTTCCTGAATTTCAGTCCTGTGACAGTTACCCAAAGTCAGATTGTTTCACTTTTTTGGCATGAAATGCGTTGACATCATTTTTGGGAGATGGAAAGATACGTCAACCCAAAATAAATGGTATTCGGTTTATGATTTCTCGGAATAATTGCTTTCGTTTTCGGTTTTATACAACACTTCATTGAAATTCGTGACTGTCATGCATGATCACTGTGAAACCGCAAAAATAACAATGTTTCTGCAATGTTAATTGTATGTATAGTGATTAATCAAAGTAAAGCACACAATAGGATAGTATAAATAATCATACCATTGTTCACGGATCTCCGAGTTTCGCAGTAAGAGTTTGACAAACTGTATTATCTTTCTTTGCCCTCTCTGTTCCTGGAGTCATTTTAAGGAAGCTATACCACTTTTTCGTGATCTGTCAAAGTGCAGGAATGGTCCCCCCTTGGTTGTGTCAACAACATTGATTTCCAATGTAAAAAGAGTGGAAGAAAGGAAAAAATCCTGTTTCTTTTTTTGCAACAATTGAAAAACGGTAATTATTGACAGTTTTATTCTACGAAGACTAGCCCGCGAGTAGGCTCCCAGTGGTTCGAGGTACATGTAGAGCGTGCTTGACAACTCGAGAGCGCAGGCTAAACAAAAGCAAAAAGTTGTTTACAGATGCGGTTTCACAGTCAGTGGCCACGTCTTCCTATTATCTATACCTATTAGGTATAGGGTGCCAAAACCCGGTCGAAAAAACGTTCCGTAAACACATACAGAGACCCACACGTCAAGCACAAAGAGGTTCATCTTCCCAGCTGTTTACCTAAGTAACCTGGAATAGGTAAATCAATTCGATCTTCGATGCAACAAATAAATCACTTGAAGAATTCAGTTTAGTAAGAAATTTGTTCAAATTGTAGTAAGTACCTTTGAAGATCATTATTAACACTTACATTTTGGGCTATTTCCAATTGAGGTTCCTTGAAAACGTCAGTTTTGAGTGAGGCAGGGTAGAGAACTCAATGAGTCACTAACCCAAAAGAAACGAAAAATCACACCCGTAAGTCGATCAATCAGAAAGAAAACTACTAAACAAATTTCTACTTTCGCGCTAAAACACGCATATAGATACTTCGAAATCTGATTACCGATCCCGCTGTTTGTGATATTATTTGTTGCTCAGATAAATCTTTGATATTCGTGAATTATCGAGAGGGTATAACATTACAAAAGCCCTTTATTAACGCTGAAACACGTGATCCGTCAAAGTAGAAGAATGCTCCGCCCACATCATGATATAAAGACTCTTGGGACGAAGTCGACAAGCGGTATTAATACCGTAGTTCATTCGTTCGAAAACAAAGCACCCATTGAGAATCCCGGAGAAAACGAGATAGGTAGGTTTTTAGTAAAGGGTAGTATTATGGTTAATCGCACACATTTTGTTTAGTGATCATGAAAAAAATTCCAACAAACAATTTTTGGTCCAATTCTTGATCCAATCAAAGGAAAAGACAGAGTGAATGAATCGCATTTCCTGTCTCCGCGAGTGCTTATAACAGAATAGACAAAAACAAATTCACCTTTAAAACAGGACTCTATTTGATGAAAAACTTGAGCCTTCGTACCGACTTCATTACTATAGGCGACTTTCAGAACAAAATCGATGTTATCATTGTGCTTTTACTACCATTTGCGTCCATCCTTGAAGTGTGACGAATTTTGCGTGAAGTTGTACTTTTCAAACGTTAAGGGTTTGTCCGGTTATGTATCACATTTGACCAATAAAACGTTGGCGGTTACGTTGTGAAATTGACAATGTTTTTCACGGCATACCAGAATGTTTTGTTCACGTGCTCTCAAAGTTTTCAGGTTTTTCGTGAGAGCGTTCGGGTTTTGTATGACCTCCCTAATAACGTCTATGCTCGTTTTGCTATGGAGACAAAAAAAATCAACAGTCCACAAGTTTGGAATGGGGTAATTTACCGTCTAGGGGTCGCTTGAGATCAAGATTTTAAATGCTCCTTGAAACACGGAAGAGCGTGTGTGCGCAGAATGCCCTAGACGCAGAAATATTTCCTCCTCGATCATTCTAGTTCCACTTTCTCGTATTTGCTGAATCACGTATCTCTTCTTGGTAAAGTATACCAAATTCCATATTCCGTGTCTTTGGGCACTAACGATAGATAGATGTTTATAACTCTTCTAGATTCCTAGGCAATTTAATAAATATCTCCGCTCTCACGGAAAACCTGAAAACTTGAGCAGCACGTGAACGTTTTATTGGTCAAAAGTGACACACGACCGGACAAACCGTTAACGTTTGAAAAGTAAAACTTCGCGCATACGATACATTTAAAAAAATACAATACTATATTTATGTCTTTATATTTATTTATTTATTTAACTACACGTATATTTGTATGTTTGCGAGTGCATTTTCTGACCCTACCAGTAATTCAGAGAGATCTGCGAATGGTGGAAATAAACAAATATTGTATTGTATTGTAAAATTCGTCACGCGTCACGCGTTCAATGAATTCAATGAGTGTCAGTAAAGAGGCGACTGGGTTATGTCAACAATATCGACTTGCATCTGGTTTTGAATCTTCCGGTTCATTCTTGTTTTATCCATTATATACTGTGCATACTGTTCCTCTGAGCCCACAGTTCCTCGGTGCCCAGTGTTTCTCTGTGCCTACTATTATTCTGTCCTTTCCTTCCCATTGTTTCTCTGTGACTACTGTCCCTCTGTTCCTTTAAGCCCACTGTTTTTCTGTACCTACTGTTTCTCTGTGCCCTGTGTGCCTACAGTTCCTCTGTGCCCATTTTTCCTCTGTAGTCAGTGTTCCGGTAGGCCTACTAGTTATTCCTTCCCTCTGTTCCCACTGTTGCTCTGTCTGTTGCTCTAGTGCTATTCCTCAGCCCTCACCTGTTTCTCACTGTTTTCATGTAATGATTAACGCTTTCAGTTCCCGGTATATAAGAAACGAGGTGGCATACCTCAAAGACTTCGATGTAACATGAAAAGTAGGTTTAACCGTTTACTAGATAATCTGTAACAATGCATGTTGCATTTTTTCACCCGAAGTGGTGGGTTTTTATTCTCTTTAATCATGTTAATAGCCGATAAGAGGCCGTCCTGGCCTGTAGTGGTGTTTCGAAAAGGCTGCGTTAGAATCATCATAAGGCCACCTAAGCCAAAACGGCCAAAAGTCAGAGACTGCCCAGTGCGCTGGAAAATGTACATGTATATATTTATGTTATTGCTTATTCCAGTAAAGGACCAACCCTTAAATGACGGTGAACTGTGATATAAAGTTGCCTTAATCTTTCTTTTTTAATACATGTGTTCATAATAGGATTGTCTATGAGTCACAAAGAAGTTGGGTTTCTTATATTGCACATCGTTTAATGCTCCTTAACCCAATAGCGGTTTTGTTCTTACAAAATCCTCCCAACGATTACTTGCCGGTGTAGTGCACTCAAATAAACCGTCAATTCTTTCTGGACAAAGTTGTAGAGTCGCTAGAACCTAGTTTAATGGCCCAGCTCCAAAGAGTCTCCTGCAGGGGAGCATTCCAACTAGTAAATGAAAGATCATAGGTTTGACTACTTCGATGGAGCACTCGCGGACTGTTTTTCCGAGTTTGCCTGCGACATTACCGATGAATTCATATTTCTTTCGTCAATGAAGTTACTATGGCAATCGCATGGAACCATTGGCGGGAACGTTCGATAGTCATTTTCTATTAAAAAAACTAACATGAACAAACTTTCAAAAAAGCAAAATAAATGCTAATACAAAAGGAGTACTCAAACCTGGATAAAAATTCATTATAGCGAGAAATTCAATACACTATAAAATAATTCGTTAAGATCTTTTCCTAAGTGGAGTCAATGAGAGGAAAATTAAATCCCAATAAAAAGGTGTGAAAGCTCTCTAAAAAGTTCGTTTAAAAAACGTCACCACAACCTATTAATTCCTAATTGAAGTCGGGCAAGATGATGCTATTTTGTTTACATTTCACTGTCGCCTCGATTGCCCAATGCAAACAAAAATTCATCGTACGTCAGCGCTATTGGCAAACCAGAAACAGAATTAAGACTAAAAGCTTCAGCGTCAGTGATTATGATAGTGAGAAGGCCAAAGGAAAGTAAACCGAAGCAACTACGTCAGCCGTCAGAGAGTAACTTAAAGTGCTACATATTCCCAATGATCGTTTCCCCTAGAAATGGAAACGTCCCCACAGGAACAGAGTAAAATGCAATTCTGACCAACGTTGCTGGAAGCTTACAAGAAAATTAACTGCATTCCAGGGCAGACGAGCGGGAAATTTTTATCACTGTGCATTGGCAACATCCTTTGATTTACCATTGTTTTCAACAGTTCTCTCACACCGTACTAAACTATAGGGATTTTCCGGTTTCAAGTCTTAACTGTAAAACAATGTTGTATTTCTTTCTTCGGGTAGTTTCCGCTGAAATGTCTCTTGCAACATTTCTTGTCACTCTTAGCGGCTTCCTTTTCTTCCACTCTTTCCACTGGTTTGATCTCTCTTCGTTAGACTTCTTTTTACATGGCTATATGATTCTCTTCCAAATTCGATCCGCCATCATTCAATAAAAATTTAACCAAACAACCCCGTAATAATTGTTTACGGATTTGACGTCTCGTTCGGTGCGATCAAAAGAGAATGCACAGTTCACTGAGGATCATATTCTCTAGAGTTCTCTTGGTCATTTCCAATAAAATGACCGCTCCATGACATTGCAACGGATTACAACACCTCCAGAGAGTCAAAAGTTGTTAGGAATCCTAGTACACTGTACTAGCCTTCTTTTGAAGTAGTTCAAGTAAGAGCCTCTTGCGTCCCCACACGCCTCTATTTCTCGTCCAAACTGTTCTCGTTCTTCTCTTTCCCTAAGCACCCGTTCAACTAGAGCAGAGGCCTCTGCCACACGTTGTTCCATACAGTTTGTTTCATTTTGTCTGTTCGACAAAGCTCCTCTGGAGTTATCTTCATCGGCATTGCCAACACTTAGTGCAAGGCTGGTGTCTGAATTACCATCACCAGGTGTCGTTGAGGAATGAACTGAATTCCTGCTTGTGTTATTAACAAGACTGAGTCGGTGGATTGTCACTCGCACTGAAAACAAGAGGCACACTTGCTGTAGCTGAGACAACTCCAGTTGAAGAAGCACTTGAGGCTCAAACGGAGAATGGAGGAGGCAAACCGCAATTGTCCACAATGACAGCACTGCCAGTGGAGGTACCTGCAATTGGTTCTTGATGGCTATTCGCAAGTGATTATTGTCCAAGTGCTAAATCAGCATCACGCGACCTTTCATTTGCAGCCTACTCATCGATGAACGCAGAATGACCCCCGTCACTCACGACATGTCTTTGAGTGGCATATAGTGAGTGTCCCGGCGAATTCCAGCAGCACCTCTATCCAGTGAGCCAGAAGTGCAGCCCGAACTTGTTAATGAATAAGCCAAACCCGAAGGGGTGATTCCTGAAATTGCATCACTCCGCCAAGATAATGGGACCTGTCCCACATGTGTGTTATGTTGGACGTAAGGGAAGAAATATTTCCTGCAATAATCTCTTTGCCCTGTAACTCTGTGATCAATATTCAGAAAGCCCTCAACATTATTTGCACCATTGTTTGGTGAGCCATTCCAACCCAAAATGACATTACTTGGTCTTGTAGGACTAGGCAAAGGTGCTGCTGCAGCAGGTACACTGTTTTCATACAAGTTTTCATTATAAGAACTTCCTCTAAGTAATCCTGCTCTTTCAAAACCACCACAAGGGACAGGTGACAAAGCATTGCCGTCTAATCTCACATACGAGTTATTCCGTACTGCCGCCTGACAAGCCCCAAAATATGGCCTAACTCTGTAAGCTTCCGATGCATTTGTCTTTCTATCAACAAAAGAGGTTTCGTGCGTGGTATCATAACAAAGAAAAGAAAAATCTCTGCCATTTGCGAACAGACATTCATGAACAGTTTTGTCTTGTGAATGTCGTACTAAGAAATCCCCTGCCAAACCATCAGATACAGGGCTGGCAATTAGTGGGGGCGGGGGAGGTGATATAGCAGTCAGTGGGCGTTGTATTTGAAAGTTTTTGGGTCGAGCGCCCAAACGTTCCCAGTCAGTAGAAGAGGAACTGGAATCGTCAGATTCATGTTGTTTGATCATGTTCATTAGAACTTTGTTGCAGCTGGAGGGGATTTCCATCATCAACATGTGAACTTACTGGATCGATCAAACGGCAGAAGGCAGAGCTATCTGAGGAGATGGTCTGTGAATCATATCCAGATAAGGGAGATCTTATTGTGTCAGATCGGTTTGTTCCTGTTACCGAATAACAGGGATCAGCCGACTGTCCCTTGATGTCTTTAAACTCAGTATTTTGCCCACCAGTCACATCATCGGTACTGTTCAATAACTGAGCCTGCCCTGGAAACTCTTCTTCACTGCTGCCTGTAAACAGCCCGAAGTCACTCTCACTGACGATTTCATCGCGTGCTGCAACAGCAGAATGAGTAGTTGAGAGCACGTCTGGTGCCTTTGGTAACTTCTCGGAGGACCCTTGTGAACTGCTACTTGAACAAACTAGTGTACCTTTATCGGCGCTTAAAACCAATGAATCATACGAACTAACAGATGTGCTGTTACCACCACTTGATGGGCCACTTTGATCAGGAGAGTTTAGGACACAAATGCCCTCTTTGGCATTGGTTCCAACACCTTCCATGGACAGAAGATCATTATCCTCAATGTTAATTGACAAATAATTCCGACTGTCGCTTTAAAATTAAGACACGTCGCAGTCATGATCTGGTGTAAACTTGTGACCATTGTCTTCACTTCTGTCTGAAAAACCTATTGTGGACGTTGCACATCTTTCTTCACCTTGTTCTTGTTCAAGCTAGAACTCGCAATCTTTTATCGGTCGATGGTAAAGAATCCAAATGTTCCAGCACTCTCTAAAATCTCAAAATATGTAACAAAATTAATGCAAGTATATATCTGTATCAGAGAGGTGAACAATGCTACATAGGGCTGAATACGAAAAACAGCATGTAAGTGGAATAAAACAGGATTAAAACAAGTATTGTAAATCGAAAGGAAGAGGTGATCCTTCCACTCCTCTGGACAATTTGAGCAATTGTCTCTTACAGACACTTGAAAAACTGAGTGAGTGACGTCATTTGTCAGTGGTAGAGCATTGCAGCTGCATCGCAGAGGTCGACTGGGTTCGAATCCTGTCGACGCCACGTGAATTTTTCATGCAGGTGTCTCTTTTTCATTGCATCCAGCGACGGGCAAGGATAATTTTTCCGTTTCGCCTATGGCCCGCTCACTGCAACAGTGGCTGAGGAACAGCATCTAAAATACTGGAACATGGTATCGGAAAGAAAACAAATTCGGATCTTAACATTATTGAGGTAGGAATGGTATTGTAATTGTAACTTGTTTGTTTCATTCACGGAACACCTTAAGAGCGTTGAGGAGCTCGTTCATTGTATTCCGGATCGAATTGGAATTTGGCAGTGTTGGTGTGGGGAATTTTCTAGTTGGCCCGTTGGTTTTCTCAGAGACACTGACGATTCACAGTTTTAACACGAATTTGCAATATATTAAACAGGTTTTCAGTCTCTTGAGCACAAGCACATGTCGAAAACAAAAGATTTCTCTCATAACACGTGTGCCGGAAACGCACTCATCATATAACTTAAAAGGTGATCTTTCTTTCGGTCTCTAGACTGTTCTCGAAAATATTCTCTGCATGCGAATAATAAAGCGAAGTCAAAAATTCCTAAACACTATTTGAAGCTACCAAAGTAGAGAAATCACAAGAAAATCAAGAAAACAGCCAATAAATGACATCAAACAAAACAAACAGTCCAATAAAGTTCACAATTCAAGGACAGCGTGACCGCCGTTACATTGTCACGCTAGGTTTTGCACATTGGTTTTTCTGGCGAGGGGAAAACTGGACATCCCAGAGAAAAACTACCTCTCGGAACAAGGAGAGAACCAACAACAAACTCAACCCACATATGATCCCGGGATCGAGAATCGAGTCCGGAATTGGTGGGAGGCGAGTGCTCTCACTACTTCGCCACCCTTGCTCCCCCAAGTGATCAACGTGGATGATACAGTCTGTATTTCCATACAATTCCACATAAAAAAAATTGGAAGCATTCTTAAAACTCATTCAACCCTGGACCCAACTTTTTACAACGATCAAAGACATTCTGTTGGCTCGCACAAAGTCAAACCTTTCTCCCCAACAAGGAGTGCGTGATCAAGCCCCAAGAACATCAGAGTAGGATGCTACTGACGACCAAGCATACTAGTATCCCTTGGAGGACATTGTAAGGTTCCTGGGTCCTGGTAGCAGCTCGGGAAACGTTTCAAACAGTTATGTTGTTTTCTGCACATACTATGGGGCTTTGCTTTAGCACACAGGGTTTCAAACTTAATTATCATATCGAGGGTTCCTCTTAAATGATCTCTCTGTCTTTCTGATAGCTTTTTAGCAATGGCTTTCCTACTGTCAATTTATTATAGAAATGGAATAATCTGCTGCAGCTAATTATAGAGAATCGGCGCTAGCACTATCGAAATTCCCGTTAAAACCACTCTTTCCATGCTTAAGCCTACATCGTTAGAAATTAATTCGTCATGTCAAAAAAATCTATTTTTCCATGGATCATGGAATTCAGTCCATACCGCTAGTTTTACTCTAAGGAGAAGGTAACCCAAGTTTCTCCAGGAGGTCAAAGCGCTGGATCCCTTTAAGCGGCTCATCAATGTCTGTGCAAGGGTGTTCACTGACTCTTTCCACTTCTCTTAACAGTTCAAAGCCCACCTTCATCTGGGCAAGCCTGAAACCATTAACTTTGCCCCCGGCCACAATCTTTATCTGTTTGAATTCCTCAGGTGATAATGAGTTGGAAATGTCTATAAACCTTGCTTGAAAGTTAAAATTTGTCAAAATGTTGCACAACCGAGGTGAATTTCAACATTTATTTTCCACAATTCCCACAGCAAGTTTTCAGTTGAGTTACTTTAAGGGGCACAGTTTCTTTAGCACCCTTAAATATGTCGACCGTATGTCAGCCCTACATGTGAAAGGAACCCTGTGGTACGAGCTAATGCAGATTTAGCAATTTTGACCACACAAAACAAAACAAAGAAAGAGAAATCAGACCACAGCATCAAAATACTGTTCCAGGGCGTCAAGTGACAAATAACACTCAGAAAAGAGGAAAATACTGAAGACAGTGGCCAAAAAATAGGAAAAAATTAGAATTCTCATCCCGAAATAGGGAGCCTTCCTTGAATTATCCTCTCAACAAAGCCAACAACAGCTCTGTTCCACAACCCATTGCCTTATTTAATATCTAACAGACAAGATGACATGCATCCTTCTCAGAAACAAGTGTGAAAACTTGTTACGAAGGAAAACGTGTCCTTTACCTACCAAATTACATCACATACTGTACTCTGCAAGATCTTTAATTTAAGTGCATAGTTGTTTGAAAGTGAGAAAGATAAGCAGCAATAATATGGTTATTATTTTTTGGCACTTTTAGCAGACTGGGTAGTCTTAGTTTTCCTCTTATTTTAGGCACTGCTTGTTGTTGACGACATGGCCTTGTCCAACAGTTTATGCTATTTTTGAGTCAACAATTTCCTCTTTTCTCCTATTTTCTCTAAGCATTTCATTCCATCATGTTGCTTGGAATGCTCTTACCAGTGTCAAACATAATCACTGGGTTGCCATAGGCAATCCCGTCAGAAAATGAGTTGAATTTCTCCGTTTTATTTTCTTTTTCTTTTTTTCCATGTCGGAAAAATGGAAAAGTTGCGCAATAGGTCTTTCCTGTCATTCCCCAGCTGAGTATTGTCTTTGTGCGTAAAGTCTTCTGCGCGTATTTTTGGTAGGTTTCAAGGGTAGTAGAAATGCGTAGGTTTATCCGGTGGACACAGTAGAATATTTAATTAATCTGCAATGGCGTTAAAGTATTGTAACGGGAATGGCGTTTAAATGGAACTGTAAACAAAATATACTCTTATGTACATCGATCTCATTTTCACTCCAAAAAATTTGCCGCGAATTTTTTTTCCAAAATGTTGACATAAAATATTATTTCTCGCTAAGCGTTCCATCTTTTATGTTTAACTGTACGCTGAGAATGATTATTTAACAACCTTTCAGAAGAACGTTTTTTATAATTCAATATTCTCTGTCAAAATTTGCATAACAAAGAAAACAAAAACATCACATACACCACTTTACCTCTTCGTCGCATTTGTGACATAAAGCTTACTATCCTGTCCCTAGAGATTATTGTATTGTACGTCAAGTGTCCGAGCACATGGAATAAACGCACATGTAGCTGCCAACCATCTTGAATGTGTTTGATGTTATATGGGGTCAGAAAGAGGAGCTTTTACCACCGTTAGGAAAGCTATCAAGCTAAACATTGCTTTGAAATTGAAAACACAACTCTCGGAGACCGAAAGCCTATTACAATGGCGTAATACAAGCCCCCGGAGATATCGTGGACCGCGCAACATTTGCATCAAGAATGGCGCCATTTCAGACGACAAGCACATTTTTGACGGTCACTGCACGATAAAGAAGAAAGCGTAAAAGTCAGCTACTTGAAACTCCGGGTATGCGATAAAGGATTGCATGTATTTGAAGGATTTAGTTTTACAAAACCTGAAGATGTGGCGAAATTGGCTGTGTTGTTACAGAAATTTGAAGATTACTGCACGCCACGAAAAAAAACACATTATGCCTGCTTTGAAGTTTAAAGAAAGACCCCACGGAGACAACGAGACTCTTTCGAATCGTTTGTCACTGATCTAAAGATCTTACTTAAAGATTGTGGCTATCAAGAAGAGGAACGCATGGTCAGAGACGCGATTGTCGTTGGTTGTAAATACCCGAAAGTGCGCGATAAATGTCTAGATGAAGCCAACGCGTTAACATGCGAAAAGGCCATCGAAATCTGTAGAAACCGCGAAATAAATCTTAACAGTCTAAAGAGCTAATCTAACCTTAAAAATGTACTGAATCGCGAAAGGTTTTCCAACATGGAATCGTAGACAGTGTTCAAATAAGGGGAAACTGAACGAAACCACCTATCGAGAAGACGAAGGATTCGCAATTGAACCACAAGAAACCCACAAAAAAGTGCGGCCTGTGCGGCCATGAAACACACGAGAAATGTCCAGCAATAGGACAACACTGTGGATACTGCGGAAAGATGAATCATTTTTCAAAATTCTGCCTTGCAAATAAGGAAGTCCATCAATTATAAGAAGCAAGCGACTCAGACCAGAGCTCGGATCAAGACGAATTAAGACAACTCTCTTTGTTTACTCAAGCGGTTCAAGTTGTGTTGAAGCAGACGGGCAATTTTACGAATTTGTTGACGTTGAAAATACTGAAGTTTGCTTTCAGCTAGACAGTGGTGCGAAAGCCAATGTTATGTCAACAAGCACTTACAAAACCTGAAGCGTAGACCTCTGAAACCACTGAAAACCACGAACACTGTATTGATTTCTTTTTCTAAACACAAACTGAAACCTTGCGGAGACGTGGTCTTGCACGGGCGATACAAAGAAACCATCGCAGATGTTAAGTTATTTGTTGTTGAAACGGACGTGGAGTCAGTGCTTAGTGGAAACATCTGTGTCAAACGTGGCCTACTGAAGAGAATTCCCCAGCTAACCAGTAACAAGAGTGGAGTTGGATGATTACCCCGAGTTTTTCAACGGGCTTGAATGCTTTCCTGGCACTTATCACATTGAGCTTTCCGTTGATGCAATCCCTGTGGTACATTCGCCAAGGAAGATACCAGTCGCACAGAGAGAGAAAGTTATTGAAGAACTTAAAAGGATGGAAATTATTGGAGCTATCGTGCAGCACGAAGAGCTAGCCAACTGAATAGGTCAACTCCCTAGCAGTAGTTCAAAAGCCCAATGGTTCAGTTAGATTGTGTATTGATCCCAGCGATCTCAATTCTGCCATGAAAAGGTCATACTACCCCATAAAAACAGTTGATGAAGCCGCTAGCCATTCTCGATGCCAAGAGTGGCTGTTGGCAATTGAGGTTAAATGAAGAGTCTTCACGTTTGTGTACCTTTAACACCCCATTTGCACGTTACATGTTACAGGCTACCCTTCAGTATCAAATGCGCTCCGGAAATCTTCCAACGAAGCATGGATCACATGGTTGAAGACCTGGATGGTGTTGAGGTCATCACGGATGATGTAATCGTTGCAGGAGATGAAGCAACACACGACACACGATTTCTAGAAATTTCTAGAAAGAGCATTAAAACGGCGTCTGAAGTTAAACAAAGAGAAATGTAAAATTCTTCAGAAAGAAGTGCCTTGCGTTGGACACCTGCTTGTTGCAACGGGCTTGAAGATTGATCTCCAGAAAGTCAAAGCAATGCATGAGATGCCAGAACCGAGGACAAAATATGATGTCAAACGATTTTTTGGGTTTGTACAATTTCTGAGCCGATATCTTCCAGCGCTTTCCACCATCGATGCCCCCTTAAGAGAGCTACAAAAATCAGATTTCTTGTTCCACTGGGACAATCCACAGATAGAGAGCTTTAAGAAGATCAAACAACTTGTATCACAAGCACCTGTGTTGCAATACTATGATGTCAACAAGCCAGTTACCATCCAGAATGATGCGAGTGGGAAGGGGCTTGGGGCAGTGTTGTTGCAAAACAACAAACCTGTTTGTTATGCCTCCCGAACACTCAGTGACATTGAAACAAGGTATGCTCCCATTGAAACCGAAATGTTAGCAGTCGTTTCTTGTCGCAAGTTCCACCAGTAAATCTGCGGCAGAGGTGTTGTGGTCGAGACAGATCATAAGCTTCTCCAAGCCATCAGTACCAAACCCTTGTCTCAACTACCACGGAGATTTCAGAAAACGATCCTCACTGTCCGTGGCTATGATGTAGAGGTACGCTACATCCCAGGTTGTAGCAAGTCCTAGCTGACACCCTGAGCCTAGCAGAAGTGCAGAGTGATGACACTGCAACTTGTGAAGAATCCCAAGAAATTAATATTGTCCTGTCAATCTCAGACGAGCAATATGAAGAGTTCCAAAACTGAGGAGACCAAGAGAGACCCAGAACTACAAGCAGAGAGAGACTCAAGTAACGGAAATTTACAAATAGAATACCAGAAGTGTAGCAGATAAGTGACAAACTACGGTTATTAAATGATTTTCGAGGTAAATACAAAATTTGAAAATTTTTCTTATTAACTTAATTCTTCTCATGATTTATGTATTGCAACAAGGATCAAATTGATTTACCTATTCCAGTTGGTTACTTGCAGATATGCTCTTTTGCTTGATATGTGGGTCTCTCTAATATAAGTGCAACCGGGCTTTGCTTTAGCACCCTTTTGCTTTTGGGTTATAGAGTTATTTTTAAAGGAACCCAACACCCATTGTATCTTTTCGTTTTTCTTTTCATCGCTTAAATATGATAACCATTCAAAGTTACTTTTGTGGCATGAATCTCAAGTCATTGCGGTGACAAATTCCAACACCTACTCGGATCCATTAATTGAATGGGTGTCCGTGAAGAGATCACTGCCGTGTGTCAACAATATTGAACGGGTGGAACAAAGGAAAACAAATCCTGTTTGTTTTTTTTTGCAACAATTGTTGAACGATAATTGGCACTTTAATTCAACGAAGACTAGCCTGCGAGCAGGCTCTCAGTGGTTCGAGGTTTCACAGTTAGTGGCCACGCCTTCCTATTATAATAACACAACGATTGCTCTTTCACAAATATAGCTTTTTATAGACTTAAATCAGTGAGTATAAAATTTGTTCCACTAAAAGTGCAGACAGAAAAGTAAAAAATAGAAAAAAAATATAGCATATCTACTGAATACCCTGCCACTCACTTTCATAATAATAACGCATCTATTGTATTCTGACTCGTTCTGAAAGTCGCCTATAGTATTGAAGTCGGTACGAAGGTTCACGTTTCTCATCAAATAGAGTCGTGCCTTAAAACTGATTTTTTTTCTATTCTTTTTCAAGTGAGCAGGGAGCCAGGACATGCGATTTATTCACGTTTTCTTCCTTTGAGTGGATCAAGAATTGGACCAATAATTGTTTGTTGGAATTTTTTTCATGATCACGAAACAAAAAATGTGCGATAAACCATAAATCTACACTAAAAGCCTACCTGTCTCCTTTGCTCCGTGATTTTCAATCGGTGCTTTGTTTTTGAAGAAGTGAACTACAGCATTAATGGCACTTGTCGACTTGCTCTCAAGAGTCTTTAAATCATGATGTGGGCGGAACATTCTTGTGCTTTGACAGATCACGTGTTTCCGCGTTAAGGGCTTTTGCACTGCTATACCCGCTCCATAATTCTCGACGAATTTAAAGTACGTTTTATAAACGATTTATCCGAGAAATACTGCAATAATATCACATACATCCAGTGGGATCGGTAATCAGAATTCGAAGTACCTACATGCAATGTGTTTCAGCGCGAAAGTAGAAATTTGTTTAGTAGTTTTCTTTCGCATTGGTCGAAAAAAAAATTCTTTCAAGCCATGATTATTAAAAACCATAATTTTTAAGCCTGATGTTTAAGCCAATATCAATGTCGTCATATACCTCCCACCACTGAGAGCCTGCTCGCAAGCTATTCTTCGTTGAAGAAAAGTACCAAGTATCGTTGGACAATTTTCCTTTCTTCCACCCGTTTTATGTTGGAAGTCAATATTGTTGACACACCGTAGTGACCTCTTCAGGGACACCCATTCAATTAATGGATCCGAGTAGGTGTTGAAATTTGTCACCGCAATGGCTTGAGATTCATGCCACAAAAGTAACACTTTCATCTTCAAGCGATGAAAAGAAAAACGAAAAAGTACAATGAGTGTTGGTTGCACTTAGTGAGACCCTCCTGGAATAGATAAATCAATTTGATCCTTGTTGCAATAAATAAATCATGAGAAGAATTAAGCTAATAAGGAAATCTTTCAAATATTTGTATTTACTTCGAAGAACATTTTTAATGCATTGAAATTCATTTCATGCGTGATCATTGTGAAACTCGAAAGACCGTGAAGTCTAAAAAGAAAACAATATTTCTGGAATGTTAATCGTATGTATAGTGATTAATCAAGGTAAAACACACAATAGGATACCATCAATAATCATACCCGAGTTTCGCAGTAAGAGTTTGACAAATTGTATTATCTTTCTTTGCCCTCCCTGTTGCTTCTATTGCTGGAGGTCTTTAAAGGAAACTAAAGCACTTTTTCATGATCTGTCAAAGTACAGGAATGTTCCACCCTTAATTAATTCAATTAATTCAATGGGTAATCAGTAAAGAGGTGACTCGGTTGTGTCAACAATACCGACTTCCAATGTAAAAAAAGTGGAAGAAAAGGAAAAAATCCTGTTTCTTTTTTGCAACAATTGACAAACGGTTATCGACAGCCTTATTGTACTAAAACAAGCCGGCGAGCAGGCGCCCAGTGTTTCAAGGATGAAGAGCATGCTCGACTACTCGAATGCACAGGCTGAACAAAGGTGTTGCCAGATGCGGTTTCACAGTCAGTGGCCACTTCTTCCTACTACCTGACAAGTATAGGACGCCAAAATCCAGTCGAAAAAAAACGTACCGTACACATACAGAGACCCACACGTCAAGCACCAAGACCTTATCTGCCCAGCCGTTTACCTAACTAACTTGGAAGAGGTCAATCAATTCGATCTTTGATGCAACAAATAAATTATTAGGATAATTTTTTTAATAAGAAAATTGTTCAAATTTTAGTAAGTTACTTCCAAGATCATTATTAACACTTACAATTCTAATTTATTTCCAATTGAATTCCTTGAAAACGTCAGTTTTGAATGAGGCAGGGGAGAGAAGTCAATGAGTCACCAGCCCAAAAGAAACGCCAAATCACACCCGTAACTCGATGAACTACTTTTACAATGTAAAAGGCACAAAGCAACGAATGTCGAAACCGCTCAGTAATCAAGACATTGATACGGGCTTAAAAATCTGGCTAAAAATAAGGCTTAAAAAATTATGGTTTTTAATAATCATGGCTTAAAAAGTCTTTTTTTTTTTCGACCAATGAGAGAGAAAACTATTAAACAAATTTCTACTTTCGCGCTAAAACACATTGCATGTGGGTCCTTCGAATTCTGATTACCCGATCCCGCTGTTTGTGATATTACTTCAGTATTTCTCGGATAAATCGTTTATAAAACCAGGGTCTATTATAGTCTGGCGGTTTGGCGGTTTAAGCCAATTTTGAGTGCCGGTTTGCGGTTTCATTCACATTTATCTGGCGGTTTACGGTTAAGAAATTGTCGTGCGGTTGCGGGAAATCATAAATATAGCTTGCAGTTTTCGGTTTTTGCGTGTTTTTGTGGCTGTTATTCAAACAGAGTTAAGAGGCTCAGAAGACTGAGCGGTAACTTTATCTTGCGTAAAGATTCTCTCTTTAACAAAGGATTGCCTTTTAGGGCTAGACCAAGTCAGTCAGGGCTTCCCTCTGTGTCCCCGGCCATGTGGGGAGGGGTGGGGAGGTAATTGGTAATTGATATAAGGCTAGGCTTCAAAGCTTCGAAAGGGTCACGAAAGCACGTGGAAAGATGGCGGACGATGTGGCGAATGTCGATATAATTAAATGTGTTGCCTTATTTTACAAGCTTGGGGCAGCGCCAAAGGATTTTATCCGTAAGGAAAAATTTCTCATAAAGCTGCCTCGTTCTTTGCACAAATTGCAGCAGCTGAAAGAGCTACTTCGGTAAGTGTTGGTTTGTTTATTGATATCGTAAGACGTAATTTTATTCATATAATCGTAATTTGCATAAGACTTACAGTCCTTCAATTCTACCATTCTTTAACATCTTATAATTCGGCGAAGCGAATGTAGTTTGAGCCTGAGATGAGGTGAATATTGTATTGGAATAACTATACTCATGTTTTTGCAGGAAAAAAGAGAACCCACTCCAAATTCATAGCTTTATGTTATCAGTTAGCTCAAATATTATAAACTTGAGTGACCCTGAATGTTCGTGCTGTCATGAAAGGAGCATACTATCTTGCAGCGAGCTATACAGCAATTAATCCCAGTAGAAAATGGTTGTCCTTTTAACGTAGAAGCTCAAAAAATATGATTATACTATTTACTCTGGAATAACTAAACTTTTTACGCATTTTAGAGGGGTTGGTGGTCTTGAAGACATTGCAAGACAGGCCGGAATTGGAGAGAAGATAGAATTACGCCTTGGGAGGCTTGACGACTCCGACGAAAGTGTAGAGAATGATGGCGTTGAGGATGACACAAGGACCAACAGCTATGATGAACCGCAGTTGGCTCCATGAAGCTCTTTTCCTTATTGGACGCCGATCTAGGTTTGGAAGGACGATTCACTTCAATGGGAGATTTGTACAATAGTTGACTGTCAGCAATGCGTCCAACCCACTAGAGCAGCGACGATGAAAATGTCCCAATCACAGCTGCTAATCAAAAGCGTCTGTGAGCCATGTCGGAAGTTTTCATACTTTCTATGCAACTGTGTGGTGTAGTGAGAGTACCTGAAGACTTTACAGGGTGAGATGCAGAACCTGACTACGATGGAGTGTGAGCTCCACGACAAAACCACTGCGAACGTATACAGATCCTTTTAACTGGCCAGCAGTATTACAAAAAAAATGTTTACGACTGATTGACCAACCAACCAACCAACCAACCACCGAAGTGAGCGAGGGAATTCATTTCAGCACATAACGACTGAATAAAAAATAATATATTCAGTCTTAAAAACTAACCAAACCACGGGGAAGCATCGTGCTACCATCCGACCTCATCGCCTGAAAATGACTTGAAACATGCCCATTTTCGTCACAAGCGACTACATCGTGAGGATGATACTTAAGAACAGCGACCTTTTTCACGGCATTAGAGAGGGAAGTATTGTGAGGCCCTGAACACAAAAATAGCATCCAATGGTCTTCAATTTACACTGCTGGATCGGCTTGCTAGATCCCTGCCGCATATCAGAAGGCCTCTGTCCTGGGTTGAGATCATTCCATGGTAAAGGTA
>NC_090871.1:57688634-57711134 GCF_036669935.1 Montipora foliosa
ATATTTTAGGATTTCCTGATAAGTTTACTTGCTCCCAAGGAACTGTCTGTACAGGTATCGAAGGACTTTGCATTCTCTTAAAAAGACTTGCCTTTCCTTGTAGGTATAGTGACATGGTTTTCAGATTTGGTCGAAATCCAACAGAGTTGTGCTTAATTTTTAACCATGTTCTGGATTTCACCTTTGAAGCACATAACTATCGCTTGAACTCTTGGAATCAACCATTTCTTCTTCCTCGAACTTTGGAACATTACGCACAAATTATCCATAACAGAGGTGCTCCGCTCCAAAACTGTTTTGGTTTTATCGATGGAACTCTTTGTAAGAGTTCAAGACCCAAAAAAATCAACAAATAGTTTTCAATGGACATAAACGTGCCCATGGAATAAAATTCCAAAGTGTTGTGCTCCCCAATGGGATTATTGCAAACTTGAATGGACCATATGAAGGACGTAGGCATGATAGCACTATGCTGTGTGAATCAGGATTATTGACGGACTTGCAAAGAGTTGCTTGGATAAATGGTCAGCCTTTATGTCTTTATGGTGACCCAGCCTACCCCATTAGTCTTCACTTACAAGCTCCTTTTAGGAATGTACAGCTTACCCCACAGATGGCCATTTTTAACGAGCGCATGTCTGAAGTCAGAATTGCAGTAGAATGGATGTTTGGAACAATCACAAACTATTATAAATTCATAGATTTCAAACAGCAGATTAAAATTGGTCTCAGTCCAATAGGGAAAATTTACTTAGTTTGTGGAATTCTTCAAAATGCCCATACATGCTTGTATGGCAATATTGTCTCTGAATATTTTGATTGCGATCCTCCCGATCTTCACGAGTATATCTGGTAAAAAAAGTTTACTCATTATGAACTTAATACATTTCATTGTACCGTAGTAGTGATTAGATGAACTGCATATTAATGAATTTCCAATAAACATATTTATTAAAAATTGAATCATTGGATAATGCAATTCTAGTGTTTTGATCAATGGGCTAAGCTATTTAGCTATATGATGAGCCGTTATACCATGATCTACGGGTATGGTAACTGTATGCATACAGGGTCTATACCGTACACTTTTTTAGGTAGCCTTAATTCACAAAAACAGATTGGACAGATTAATTTACATTTTGTGGGCCTTTTAAAACTGTTTTTTTAAATTGTTATTTTTCTTGTGTTTTGTTGGATATGACATGATTATGTCCCTTAAATATGTACATACATTTTTTTTACCAGATGTTCTCATGAAGATCTGGAGGATGGGAGATTATAATATATATATATGCTGAATAATTAAAACAATTTCTGAAACAATTTTTATTTGAGTAATGCAGTTAAAAGTTTCAAAAGTAATTCACATCGCCTTTTTGCTACAGTTCTTTAGTTCTGTTCCATACAGTCACAATCTTTGAATGTGTGAAAGTACAACTACTTCAATGAGACAATTTAAAAAGATGATAAGTTTCCACTATATAGTCAAGCTTGTATTCTACTCTGTCATGTACTTGCCTGCCGCATATGGGGGTTCCTTGATTCCAAAATGTAGACTGTTGCAGTAACAATAAAAAGTGAAATGTCCACTCAGGCGGTGGCAAACGCATACGTCAATACTTAAGGTCAACATGAATCTTTGTTATTGTTGTACAGCTTTAAGTAAGTACTGAACAACAACAACAGCAACAACAAATGGACCTCATGTTTTCAAACTCAAAATGAATCTTTTTTATTGTCGTGCAGCTTTGAAAACACGAGCTGCATTTGTTGTTGCTGTTGTTGCATCATGCTTATCATTTGCTGCATCAGCATAGTTTGCTGTTGTTGCTGCTGCTGTTGATTTTCAAGCTGTATCTGCAACTGCTTCTGTTGGAGGTCCAGCTGCTCTTTTCTTTCTTCTCGCTGCATCTCTCTATCTTTTCTTTGTTCTTCAAGCTGTAATTCTCTGAACTTAGCATCTCTCTCTGCCTTCTTTTCAAGCCACAACATGGTCTCCGATCCTCTCCTCCTCTTTTTCTGTTCTTTTATTTGGAACTCCTCTTCTTCCTCCTCCACATCTTCAGCAGATCTTTTTCTTGTTTCCCCCATTTTTTCCATTGCCTTTTTTCTGATGTCCAGCGCCTTCTGCTTCTCTAGGTTAGCCTTATCCTTGATACTTTTTGCATCTATTTCTGCTCTTTTCTCCGCCTCATCGCTTAAATGGACAAGTTCTTCGAGTAAAATTTCATACTCGGTCTGTGGCTCCCCACCAATGCCGCTGCTTTTCAATTCCTCCGAAATCTTTGCTTTGAAACGCCTTGAAATTAAAGTATATCTATCCCTTGCTCCCCTTTCAGTCAAGCCATCAAACAAATCAGTGTGACATTTTAAGTTTTGCGCCACGACATTCCACACGTTTCCTCTCTCTCGACTGCCAAATTTGTATTGAAATACTCCTTGAGCCGCAATCTCCTTCATCATCATCACGTCTTTCTCCTCAGTCCACTTCATTGTGAGCCTAAATTTAACAAAACAATTGTGTAAACAAAAACACAAGACTAATGCCACAGCATCATGTTAAAGATCAGTTCGTTCGTTGTGAACCCTCGAATTTCGTTGCCTTTACATTTGCTTTTAGATGTTTTTCATAGAATAACAAATAATTAATGTTAAAGCTAGTTTTCAAACACTTAGGTTTTAACCTTCACTTACTTTTTTCCTGAATTTGCCATGATTTCTCTTCACGTTCTGGTCAGGACGTCAAACTGATGGATTTCACGTCCTAAACGCGACTCCAAATTTAAGACGCGGGAAATATAATCGGTTCCAGTCTCTTTCATATTGCGCCTGACGTCCGCGTCCTGTTCACGTCCTGTTCCTAAAACAGCCTAATAACAAAGACACATCAGACGCGCATGTTTATGCGTATATACGCGTATAAATATACGCGTATGTGCGTATAACTATGCGCGTATGTGCGTACAACCATACAATCGTTATGGCAAGCTAAGAATAGTCCACCATATGCAAAGGATGGATTTTGCTTTGAAATTGAAAAGAAGGGAATAACAGTGAATCAATCAACCTCTAAAGTGACCTCATTTTCTTGGTGTTTGTTTGTTTTGCAGCTAATTCTTCATGTCAAAGTCATATCATAGAATGGATAAGACGAATTTACCATAAGCGTGATGGGGTGGTTTTTCCAGTTCCTTGGTGTGGAGAAGAGAATATTTTCACCAGACTTAAAATTGTTGCTAAAGAAAAGACACGCGGAACGCTGACGAAAGAAATCACCAACATGACAAGTATTTTTACATCACTCAAAGATTGCCACCATCCACGGATTGTCGTAATTGTGCTCGAACCCGGCACGGGAAAGACGACCTACTGCCAAAAACTAGCATATGACAAGGCAACTAAACAAGAGTGCAAATGGGACGAGTCTTTCCCAAGAGTAGAGGTGCACGTGCTCCTCAGATGTCGTGAAAATTTAATTGAATCTAGCATCTGGGAGTCTATTGAAGATGAAATTGTGCCGAAAGGAACTGACCAAGAGTTGAAAGAAACATTTCTTCGGTTCGTGGGAGAAAACCCGTCGAACGTCCTGTTAGTGCTCGATGGGTTAGATGAGGCAGACCCTAAAACATTGGCTGTGTACTTTGATCTCGTTCAAGGAAAGCTGCTTCCTGGTTGTCACATTGTTCTTACTTCTCGATATGAAGCACAAAAAGACGCGGCGACTCACTCGAACACGCTGTTAGAGATTGTGGGATTTACGAAAAGTGACGCGGAGTGTCGTATAAGGAAGCATTTTCAGCGCGCAGGACAAATGACAGGGAAGTTGATAAGAATACTTTGGCACCAGATGATGATGATGATCATGGTGGCGATGATTCAGCACATTCAAGGAAACCTAAAAGAACTAACGAAAAGCCCTTTTAACGTACTACCAAACGTCACTCAGCTGTATGTAGAAATTGTTCACTGTCTTTTAAAACAATGCGAAATCAAGAACCACTTACCAAGTTGTGGTAAAGACCTTTTTTCAGTTTACAAGGAGGACCTGATGACCCTAGGGAGAATGGCGCTGGAATCTCTTTGTAAAGGAGAGCTGCATTTCGAAGTCGTTGAAGGGAATTTCAAGGAAAGTCTGTTCATTAAATTTGGCTTTCTCTCGGTCCAGGCTGGCGGTAGGAAGAGAACGTCTTGTTTCCGTTATAGCTTCTTTAACAAGAGTTTTCAAGAATTCTTTTCCGGTCTATATCTTGCATTTTCCATCCTTGATGGAGAAATCGACAAGAAATCAGTTCTGACCGACGAAAGGTTCTTTGGTCAAGCAAGTCAAGTTTTCGTCTTCATGAATGAAATTATAGCTTTGCAATCCAAAGAATCTGCAGTGTCGCTTGCTGTCTCACGTGCAAACCTGGAGGACCGCATATCTTCGGGTAAGCAGAACTTGAAGTTGCTGTTAGCTTTTAACGTAATAAAGGAATGTCAACGTTTCTCGGAAAACCTTTATACTAAATTAGCTGATAGGTTTGGAAGGAATCTTGATTTAACTGAAACTGAATTGTCAATGTTATTCTATGAGACTTTGCCTGACCGCATTTCTATGCATTCACAGGCCCTCAAGGTAAACACCTCCCTTATTTCTTTGGATTTGTCTGGCGATAAGGAGGCTACATCCTCTTCTCAGGTCCTCACAGTAAACACTTCCCTTACTACTGTACATGTCGTTCGGGTTTGTCTTACAACGCCATTGGTGGTGAGGGTGCTAAATCACTTTCCCAGGCCCTCAAAGTAAACACCTCCCTTCCTACTTTGTATTTGGATGCCAACCCCATCGAAGATGTGGATCAACCACTTCCCAAATTGTAGTCGCTCACAGTAAACTAATTGAATAATTAGCTTGGGCCAAAATTTGTCACTCTTTGATGTTTTTTTTTTGTGACGACCTTAAATCTTGAAAGGAAAAAATTCCAAGTGGTTAATGAAGTTGGCTTAATTTTGAACTCAATGTATACCTAAACAAAACAGCGTCCTCCAGGCTCATAAAGGGGATATAAGCATTGAACTTCTAAAAACCCCCGTATATCCCATAACTTGATTATTCCTTTTTTCCTGACTGCATATTACTTTGATGATATGACATTTTGATCTTTGAATTAAGGTTTTCTGCCAGTGGTTGATGTATGTGCTGCTGGTGCGCTCTTACCGTTTTGCCAAGGACATCCATTTCATAGAATCTTGCCAAACAACGAAACCTAATAGAAGTTCTTTTTAAGTATTGTCAGTGGCGAACAGTTGCTAGTTTGGTTCCTGCTATCTAGAGGAAGCTATGGCAAGCCGTTACTGCCAAAAGCCCTTGACCTTTCTAGAAACCAGGTTGAAATCCATGTTGACACTATCGAGTTATAGAAATTGTAGGTTCAGTTACGTTTGGCAATGGTCTAGTTTCGTGGAAAAGCTCCAGTTCTTGCTACTGATCGTTGAGATTCCTCAATCTAGTGTCGAGTTCTCGTTATTGAGGTTCAGTGTGTGGGATGTAATGTCGAGTTCTCGCTATTGAGGTTGAGTTTCTGCGATCTAGTGTCCAAATCTCGCTAGCAAAGGTTGAATTTTTTGCCATCTAGTGTCCAGTACTCGCTAGCGAGTTTTCAAATTCTCATCAGTGAGCTGAATTCTCGCTAGCGAGTTCATTCCCAGGACCTGCTCTGATAGTATGGCGCTTTGTACAAACATGTCACTTTTCTTTACATAACGTTCTAAGCAAGGACCAGCGTAACAAAACAGAAGCACCATATCCTGGTCAAGGACCTTATCAGCGATTTAAATATTATAAAAAAGCTAAAAAGAGCAAGGCTGGTATTACGGTGAAGGAATGTATTGAAAATAGCCAATATTTCGAAAGGCACTGCCTTTCTTCAGCAAGGTACACAAGCAATGATTACGGTTAACAAAGACGTTACAATTTGAATAGTGATATGGCGTGTGATTTGATGCAGCACTAAAAATAAGGAATTAACGGACTTAATGGATACGACAATAATTAAAAGGAATGATGACTAAATTATATAACGGTAAAGAAATATAGGGAGAAAGAGGTGGATTACATTTGATGTTTCTTAAGACCTAAAGGTTCAAGGGATATGCTTCTCTTGCTTTGCGTACACTATTACGATTGGAATGAATGTGCTCGAGTGGAATAAGTGAAATGTCTTTGGTGGTGTGATTATTAGTGAGGAAATGTTCAGAAACTGTGGTGGGTTTGGAGAGGTTGGCTGGTTTGTCGACTGGTCTGTGGTGTTCGTTAAAACGGTCTGTTACTCTTCGTTTCGTTTCTCCAATTTATTGTTTAAGGCAACGGTTGCATACCATGTAGATAACATTTTTTGAATGGCATTTGATGTTATGAGTAATATGTCTTCACGGTTTCGCCTGTGGAACGGAATGTGTAACTAGTTTGTCCGTCAGTAATGTAAGTGCGGTAAGAACCCCGAGGTTGATTTTGTGGCGTAGGATTGTGTAGTTTGGCACAAACAAGGTAGTTTTTGAGGTTGCTACAGTACGACTGTGAAAAGCTACAAGAGGAATACTTTGGATAGACTGTTCACAGTCCCCTATTTTCCCGTTTGATCGTCGGGGTCGAGCACAAATTGCCGCCATCTTTGTTTTTAAATAGCGAGTACGAACTGAAGAGAATGACATAACTACCGAGTGGTGGTGGGAGTGGAGGGGTTTCGGCGGGGCACCCACTGGGTAGTTATGTCACTCTCTTCAGTTCGTGCTCGCTTTTTAAAAACAAACATGGCGGCAATTTGTGCTCGATCCCGACGATCAAACGAGAAGTTAGGGGACTGTGAACAGTCTATAGTTTTGAAGACATTGTACACATGTAGCAACGAGGTACCGAAGTAAGAATGTTGGAGTTCTTACGATTAATAGACAAAATGGAGCGAAGATCTGGATTGTAAGTTTAAAGAAAGGGAACACGTTCTGGTTTATTGAGTGTGGCGGTAGAAGTATCTTTGGGTGAAAGTGCGTCGTCTCGTGTAATGTTGTGTGTTCGTCATATTTCTTGTTTGAAAAAGGGGCGATTGTAACCACGCTCGTGGAGATATGTGATGAGTTCATTGGTGTGAAGGGTGATTGTTTCGTTTCTGGAGCAAATGCGGCGAAGGTTGAGAGCCAAGCTAAAGGGAATAGAACGTTTGGTGTGTAAAGGGTGGCATGAAGAATGTAACGTTTGTCAGTAGGTTTGGTGTATAAGTCAGTGGTAATTGTGCCGTTGAGGATGGAGACGTTGACATTTAAAAAAGGTGTGGCTATGAACGAATGATTGTATGTAAATTTGATCACAGCGTGAATTCCGTTGAGGTGAGTAGTAAAAATGTTGAGTTTCTCCAGTGAATGTGTCCATATCATAAAGGCGGCACCATTTGTGAGGTTTGTGAGGAGCGTGTGATAAAGCGTCGGTCTCAAAAAATTAATCTAAATTCATGGAACCCTTGCCATTCAGCGAACTCTTGAATTCATCGAAGTTTTGAACTCATCTTCCCGTTAAATTCTTCAAACTTTTGAATCCATCGAACATTTGAATTCAGGGCCGTCTGGAAAAGCCGGAATCTGGAAGCGGATTCATTTCAGCTTAAAAATTTGTTTGATCTGTTACACACTTACAACTGCAAAATTTATTTTTTTGCGGATTTGGAGTGTTATGCACATGGTTGTGACGACAAAGTTCGTACCACTGCTGTTACTCCTGTTTTGAACACCTCAAGTTACGAGAATGATTGGTTGACTTGACTTGGTTGTGTAGCCTCCTACGCAGACGTTCTTAGGGCTTTGTCACGCGTTCCTCCCCAACCACTTCGTTGGGAAGGAACGTGTGAGGAAGCCGGAAGGGCGTTTGCGTTGGCGGCTTTCGTTGGTGGCGTTGTTTGACCCAAGTGCAGCTGGCAGAGTATTAAAATGCGGAACTTTGATACTCTGCAGATTTTAGAGGATGCTACCCTGAGATACATTATTTGAGGAAGATCTTGTTTGCTTACCCTAACCTTCTACGCGTCACCTGCCACCCATCACCTTTTACCCGTCACCTGTCACCCGTCACCCCAACCCGTCAGCCGTAAAAGAGAACTGCTGCAAAATCGATGTATGACAACTGCAGTGAGAGTGCTTTGCTATCCACACGGAATCAAATCATTGCAAAACACTTGCTACGTTTACTCACCTTTGTCGTGTTGGAAAAGAAAAATATGGCACGCCATTTGTAGCAAAATTCAATCAAGTGAATTGTTTATGCAATCCAATCATTTTTGCGTGATTCCATTTAATCCAATCTTCCAAATACATTTAAACAATCTGAAAAAGCATTTAATTCAATCCTACGATTTTCAGTTCAATTTAATCATGACTGGATATTCATTCAATGCAATCATGAAAATATGTATTCAATTCAATCATGGCAACTATTCATTCAATCCACTCACCATAATGTGTATTAAATTTATTCGCTAAAATATCAATTCAATCCAATCATTACTTTCTTTTTTCAATTCAATCTGCACAATATTTGTTCAATCCTTTCATGAACATATTCATTCAGTCCTCACGAGAAAGCATTCAATCATCGAGCCATTTCATTCAATCTTCCTGGGGCGAGCGCAGCCAACCAGAAAAGTCGCGTGAGGTTGTCAGAACCCGCCATTTTTTCCGCCATTCAACTCTACAGCTGCTACAGGAAGGTGCAAGGTGTTTTTGCGTATCATTTGGCGATAAATCATTTCTTTGTCATGCTTCCGTTAGGAAAAAATAATGTTAAGCGCTTCTGTCAATTCAAGGAGCAGTTTTAGAAGTAATATCGTATTTTATTTTATATTTGCGTACGTCTAGTGTGTCAAATATGGATCAGTCCGCCCGTATGCTCGAGGAGGCATCGCGAATCCTCCGAAATGATAGTTCACAGGCTGCAAGTGAATCCAAGGCCATCGTGTCTGATGGTCTCTGATGCTTGAATGTCACTTGTCTCTTGCAATGTCCGAATCAAAGAAACAGTTTGATCTACTTACGTTCTAATTCGCTTCGCTCAACCGAACGTAAATTATTTTACCCTTCAATTCCCGTAAATGATCAAACAAACAAGGAATATGGAAGGATTCGCAAGCGGATCCGAATGCAGTTTAATAGTTTACATACACTCTTCTTCTTCTTTTCCTTAACATATATTCTTTACAATAAGTAAAAAGCGAACGTTAACAATAACGTATCAATCTCTCTCTCTCTCCGCTCTCTCTTTCATCCTTTTGTTTTTGTTTTTGTTTTTTGTTTTTTTTTTTTTTTTTTGGTATTTGTAATCCGCTAGGTCTTTACAATTTCGTATAATCCATGTTCTTTTTCTTTAAAGTAATAAGCAGATACAGGATACTAGGAAGCGATAAACAATACAGAAATAAGACCTACAGCTACCTAAATTAAAGCCCTAGAAACTTTGTTACTTGAAGCCTGTTATCAAGACTTTCCTCCACGTACATATCTTTGGCAGCGTCCGTCTTCCACCTGCCATGCAACTTCAACAGTCTCTCCGAAACTGAATTACCACTGTGGCGAACAACGGATGTTATCCCACCCGATCTTAAGCTATGAAGCCCGTACTCGTCCGGGTTGAAACCAAGATGTTTTAAGGAATCCCTCAGGATTTCTCTACATGTAGTGTAGGAGATTTTTCCATCCCTTAGAGTATAACTAGAATTACTCCTATGAAAAACCAGAGGCCTAAACAAAGGCAGATCACTTTTATCGTGAATACCACCTAGATTCATATACCTTCTTAAAACACTAACAGGGCAGTAGGAAGTTCCCGATGCACTTATATAGACATAGTTAC
The DNA here is from genome assembly GCF_036669935.1 of Montipora foliosa. Lineage (NCBI taxonomy): Eukaryota > Metazoa > Cnidaria > Anthozoa > Scleractinia > Acroporidae > Montipora > Montipora foliosa. Next base: position 57,698,503 of record NC_090871.1, read on the forward strand.
CCTCCCTATAAACATCAGTCTTACTACGAGGCACAAAAATCTTTATGTATTGACTGTGAAATTCAATATGGTTGGGTGAAATATTACACAACTCATTATACCGAAAAAATCCGGCAAAAGCTAACGAGCATAAGGCAGCTATCCTAACATCTTTCAAATTAGCATCTTCCTTATTATAAGCGTCTAGAATATCCTTAATAATCTGGGACGAAAAAGGTTTCTTCTTGGCAATTGGTTTAGATTTGATGCGTTTTGCCGATTCAATTAAATTCTTACAAAATTCACTATCCAGAGGATTACGGTCGAGGCTAGGCACAAACGAGTGAAACCATTTAAGTGCAGCATGAGCTTGGACTAAAGACGCGCTTGAAGCACAAGATTGATGGTTTTCAAATAAATAAAGCGATACTGTGCTTACGGGAAAAGGCAATCGAACACTTAATTCCCTACTCCTACACCACTCTAAAAACCTTTTGATGACCCTAAGGTAGGCTTTAGTTGTAGAGTTCGCCCGGGACTGTAACATCACGCTCACGATTTGGCGAAAATTTGGTGAAGACGAAGACAGGAAAGGTTTCCAAGCTCCGCTTGAACTAAGTATCTGAAATTACAAATAAGAACACTCCGAAGTAAAGCGGGGTAAAACCCATGCAATTCATAATTCCAGAAAAACTAATTATACCGGGCGGGTGCCAGGTCACCCGTACAAGCAGCTGTACCAATAATCAGTGCCATCCCCCAATAAGGCCAGTGCCTACAAAGTCAGAACTGATTATTCTCACATTCCAAACGGGTGCAGTCACCCTTGATCTAAGATGGCCAGTGCCAATAAAATGCAACGTCACTGGTGCAGCCACCAGAAACAGCCAAAAACCCAAGCAAACGCTGGAAACTAATCATAGCAGATAAGCTGGAAGGTGCCGCCACCCCCAGGCGTCACAAGCAATAATTCTAGTCAAGAAACTTCATCCTTAGAGCAATGACATGCCCCTTAAAGTCCTTTGATCCTAAAAGGGAATTGAGATTCCTACCATGAGTTAAGGATTGGTTCCCGATATGCATGCTATAAGCTGATATATACTTGAGATATTTACTTGTCAGTAGAGGCCAATAATGAGCCGAAGGCCAAAAGGGGAGAACAACGGTACCCACAGCGTTTTGAGACTTCATATAATGAAGAACTCTAGAAACGATAGAAACGGGCGGGACCACCCAACAGTTCTCTCCTCGAAGTGGCTGAATAAAGAAGTCGATACCCGCCGTGTTGGGATTCCAAAACCTAGAAAAGAATCGGGGTAGCTTATGATTATAATAATTAGCAAAACAATCTACGGAATGCGGCCCCCAGCGCTCATTTAGGGACGAAAACAAATCACTGGTAGTCTGCCAATCATCGACGTCTATCAAACGACTAATGTAATCAGCCTGTTGATTTAAAGTGCGGGGAATCCACTGTATGTCTAGGTAAATCCCTGACTGAACACAAATATCGAAAACTCTTCTGGCAATTTTGTGCAAGTCCAACTTCATGCTACCTACTTCAACGATTCTGGCAGCAGCTTGACTATCGGTAAACCACTTGACATGTGATCCTTTAAGGACTGGGGCAAACGAACGCAAAGAAAATTCTATCGCACATAACTCCCTCCACGTGGAGCTCTGTAGACTCTCCGAATCCGTCCACATTCTATGGCACACGTACTCGTTATTGAAGCCAATAACAGAACCACAACCCGTAGCACTGGCGTCAGAATAAACAAATGAACTAGGGCAGGTATATGCGAAACAATGTCTGTTGTTAATATTGCTAAGATTTGTTTTCCAAAAATACAATTCCTCCTGACAGTAATCGTCAAGGTAAAACTCCACATCCCAACGGTCATTACACAAGGTGGACATGACACAATGTCTTGTCATAATTCTACCAATATTACCAACGACAGGACCCGTTGAAATAATCTGACCCGTAAAAGAAGCCAAACTTCTCGCCGAAACCTTAAAGTTTGAGTTGATAATATGGTCAATGGTTTTTAAAATCTTCGTAATTCTTCTATCTACAATTTTTAAAGTGCCCAGGATCGAATTCCAAGTCAAGCCTAACCAGTCTAAAACCTGCGTGGGCTCCCATACCGACTTCTCATCGTTAGCTATAAACCCTGCACTGCTCAAGTCGTTTCTAACAGCTCGGGCAGTAGCGTGACAGTCTTGTTTATCCTGGACTATTCCCCAACCATCATCTAGAAAGATGGCTATACAGATACCCTGTAATCTCCAGCGTTTTACCAAGGGTTTCAAGAGCTTAGTAAAGACATAAGGGGCAGTGGATAAACCGAAAGGAAGAACGGTAAATACATAAAATATTTCATCCCCAGAATCTGCCACCTCCCACGAAAACCCAAGGTAAGTTTGGTGTTCCTGTGAAATTTCAACGTGGTGATAACCGCTTTTTAAATCGAAGGAAAACATATAAGACCCCTTTGTAAAGTAGGAAAGAGCAACCTTCCAATCCTCGAATTTCACTCTTTGTTTAAGTAAACACTTATTTACGTGGCGTAAGTCCAGAATTAGTCGTTTTTTACCGCATGGCTGTACTGACACAGATAAGGGGTTAACTACCAAGGGTTTCTTAGCAACTACGCAGACACGCCCAGAGAGAACAAGCTCATGGATAGCTTGGTCCACAAAATCGGCATGGAATCTAGCAGACTTATTATTCCTGAGCTTCACGGGTTCGGGCGAACTAGCAAAAGGTAATTTATAACCGTTTTCAATTAGCGATAAGATAAAGTAAGGCGCACCAATAGATTTCCAAAACTCGATGTTAGCTCTCAGATTACCCTTCACGCTTAAAGATAGCCCACTGTCCACTTCGAATTTTTCTACAATTTCTTCTACCTGCGCTAAGTCTTCCTCAATACTTGATAGCTGGCTGGCTTGATTGAATTCCTGTTGGCTTGTTGTAGGAAGGTGCTGGTAAGGAGTTGTGATTGTAGGACTGATAACTGTGACCTCCTGGCCAGAAGGCAGAACGGCAGTCTTTGGCCCAATGACCGTACTTTCCACATTTGAAACAGCGGAACCCTTCATAACAAGCATCCCTACGGCCTGTAAACAAAAAAACAACAACTGCAGTAAGCTGGGCGGGAGGGTGGGATAAATGCTGAAGTATAAACTGCGTGGATCGCTAGCGTGAGTGAATATTCAACGGTCACAGAGGTTATAAATACCAGGGACTAGCCAATCAACAGTTATGCATAATTAGAACAAGTGAGAAGGTGAGACAGGAGGAGCGAAGGTATTGGAGCATAACTAATTACTGGAATACCAGCGGAAAATTCATTTACGTTCTAATTCGCTTCGCTCAACCGAACGTAAATTATTTTACCCTTCAATTCCCGTAAATGATCAAACAAACAAGGAATATGGAAGGATTCGCAAGCGGATCCGAATTATGAGAAATCACAAAGTAAAACGAGGTCATCGAAGGTCTTACCGCGAAAAAGCTGATTATCAGCGCCCCCACTAAGTCTCGCCTTTTTCCCGCGCTCAATGTTTGCTTGGTCTTTTTGACGGCGTTTACGACTGGCCGACTCACGAGCTTTTTTGAGACGCTTCTCGTCCTCTGAACCTGAAGCCAGCTCATCGGATTCATACTCGGCGACGACCTGCCAGCCATCTTTGCTTTTATCAGCAATCTTGATAAGTTTTTGCCTCTTTCGCAGAAGTTGCCTTGCGTCCTGGGCGAGACTTCGTATGCGGTCGTTGCTGGGTCGACTTTGTTGGGTTTCTGTTTCAATGTTCTCCAAAATGGAATCGATTGCGGCGTTAAGTTCGAACTGCTTTTGGTTGCCTCTGTACTTCAATCGGACAACCTCTTTGTCGATCTTTGACCTCTGCTCGATCTCTTTCGTCTTCGTCTCTAGCTGGTTCTGCAGATAATCTTTAAACAACGAAAAAACCTGGTCCACAATTGGGCCACCCGCCTGGTTGCTAGAACCTGCTTCTCCTAAGTGGGCTGAAGACGTTGAGGAATCATTCTCCGTAGCCATCAGGAAAAAAGGTTTTCGATATAAATGCTGAAGTATAAACTGCGTGGATCGCTAGCGTGAGTGAATATTCAACGGTCACAGAGGTTATAAATACCAGGGACTAGCCAATCAACAGTTATGCATAATTAGAACAAGTGAGAAGGTGAGACAGGAGGAGCGAAGGTATTGGAGCATAACTAATTACTGGAATACCAGCGGAAAATTCATTACTTCAGCATGCACTTCTGCGGCTACTTGGGTTTGCTCACCAACATTTTGTAAAATATTTTCTGCTTTTTGAAGCACGGACTCCAAAAACTTGGAAAGATCAAATTCTAAATTAAACGCATCAATGTCCGCCATTTTCAAGTTATGTTGTTTTCTATCCTAGTCCTTTTACCTTGTCTAATCAGGTTTGGTTGGCCGCGCTCGCCCCAGGAAGATTGAATGAAATGGCTCGATGATTGAATGCTTTCTCGTGAGGACTGAATGAATATGTTCATGAAAGGATTGAACAAATATTGTGCAGATTGAATTGAAAAAAGAAAGTAATGGTTGGATTGAATTGATATTTTAGCGAATGAATTCAATACACATTATGGTGAGTGGATTGAATGAATAGTTGCCATGATTGAATTGAATACATATTTTCATGATTGCATTGAATGAATATCCAGTCATGATTAAATTGAACTGAGAATCGTAGGATTGAATTAAATGCCTTTTTAGATTGTTTAAATGTATTTGGAAGATTGGATTAAATGGAATCACGCAAAAATGATTGGATTGCATAAACAATTCACTTGATTGAATTTTGCTACAAATGGCGTGCCATAGAAAAAAAAGGCAATGTAAATGCTTTGTTTACAGTGGAAGCGCACTTAGCTAACAAGCTAGTTTACAGCCACTATTTTTTTTAAAGTGGTACTATGATCAAAAAATCATTTCCTTTTTTTCTTCTGATTTTGAAAGCGTGTTCGCTTAACACCTAACTGGCAAAATTTTGAGCTTTGAGTTTTATCCAAAGGCTGTTTATTTTGAGTGTAAGTTTTGGATTTCATGGTCCGCCATTACTCACGTTCAAAACTGGCCGATTGGACCTCAAAGGGTTGGATCTAGAGAAAATGACGTCATTTACTCACTAGCTTAAAATTTCAGCGTGTAAACGCAATTTATTATATGTGCAAAACACGGGTTGAAAAGTCTGAAAGCCCGAAACTCCCGTGCTGCATATTAATTAGGCCGCGTACACACGCATCGCATTCTTAAACTAGTGAGTGTTTGGCGTCATTTTCTCCTCGACCCAGCTCTCTCAAGATTTTGAAGTTAGTAATAGCGGACCAATAAATAAGAAAATTCCAGCTAAAATAAACAGGTGTCTTTTTAAAATCAGAACTTAAAACTTGGGTGAGTTAGTGTTTAGTTAACATAGTTTTGAAATCCAAAGGAAAAACAAAATTTTTTTTTGGTCGTAGTACCACTTTAACAATCTGTAAGAAACAATTCAAACTTGACAGAAACCAAATGGCAGGGGTTAACCAGTTGGCTATTTACAAAGCGTGGTAGAGTTGAATCTGGCACAACCGGAAACAAATCCAAAGCAGAAGCCAGAACGAGATTTTAACCCGGAGCAGCTGCATGCAAACCCAACGCCCTTACCACTGGACCATGCTGCCTCCCCAAGTTCAGTATAGTTCAGTGAGACCCCGTTTCTCGAAAGTCCCGAAACTTTAGGGGCCGTTTTCTGGTGTCACAATTCCCTTTGTATTTCAAGAACGGAGAGGATTTAAGTCGCATGACTAGGATTGACTACAAAGACCAAGTGCAACATCCTCTTAAAAAATTAAGTAAGTGGTCGATAGACCACGTATAAAATAAAATGTTTCTTTCGCTGCCCTTCTGCTTTGTCAAACGCACTTTAATAATCCGAGATCGCTACTAGTTTCTATTGTGTAAATTCTATGCCAACTCGTGTTCGTTTTAGGTACTACCACTAAGAACTGTAGTACGCAAGCTATAAGACTCATCTACGCAGGGAGAATTTTCTGTGGCAAATTTTTTGTGAAAGCAAACATTTGCTTGTGTAGATAAGACGACGGAAACATTTAAAAACTTTTCTTGTTTGTGTACCAGGAATGAGGTTTATGGTTGTGATACATAGGAAAATAAGCCAGCAGGGCTTGCAAACCAGTGAAACCTCTAAATTTACTCACAAGATACTGATTTGAAATTAGCACGCAAACAGTTATTTATCACTAAAACGCTTACTATCTTTTCAGTAAATATATTTGCCTTAATACATTCTCGCAATTTCTTCATGAAATTTCTCTCGCACATTTTATCCGTGTGAGCCTTGAATCTTTATCTGAAGACGAATTAGCCAGGAAATCGTTAAGCCAAGCTTACAATAGTCCACCAGTTGCAAATGATGGATTTCGCTTTGAAGAAGCGAATAACTCTGAATCAATCAACCTCTAATGACCCCTGTTCTTGATGTTTGTTTTGCAGCTAGTTCTTCATGTCAAAGTCATATCATAGAATGGATAAGACAAATTTACCATAAGCGTGAAGGGGTAGTTTTTCCAGTTCCTTGGTGTGAAGGGTTCAGCTTCCAACTAGAGAACATTTTCACCAGACTTAGGATAGTCGCAAAAGAAAAGACTCGCGGAACGCTGACGAAAGAAATCACTAACATGACAAGTATTTTTGCATCACACGAAGATTGCCAACATCCACGGATTGTCCTGATGGAGGGTGAACCCGGCATGGGAAAGACGACCTACTGTCAAAAGCTGGCATATGATTGGACAACTAAACAAGACCGCGAATGGGACGAGTCTTTCCCAAGAGTAGAGGTGCTCCTGCTCCTTAGATGTCGAGAAATTGAATTTACCATCTGGGAGGCTATTGACGATCAAATCATGCCGAGAGGAACTAACCCAGAGTTGAAAGAAACGTTTTTCCGGTTCGTGCAACAAAATCCTTCTAAAGTCCTGTTAGTGCTCGATGGGTTAGATGAGGCAGACCCTCAGAAATTGGATGTGTATTTTGATCTCATTCAAGGAAAGCTGCTGCCTGGTTGTCACATTGTTCTTACTTCTCGTCACGAAGCAGGAAATAAAGTAGTGCCTTACTTGGACACACTGTTGGAGATTGTGGGATTCACGACAAGTAATGCAGAGTGTTTCATAAGGAAGTATTTTCGGCATGCAGGGTTAATGGCAGAGAAGCTGATAAAAGTACTGTGGCATCCATATGATGATGATGGTCAGCATATTGAAAGGAGTTTAAAAGAACTAACAAAAAACCCTTTACATACTCTTCTGCTCTGTGTGCTTTTCGAAGATTTTGGCGGCGTTCTACCCAACAACACAACACAGCTGTACTTAGAGATTGTTCTCTTCGTTTTGAGACGATACGAAATGAAGAACCACTTACCAAGAAGTGGTAAAGACCTTCTTTCCGTTTACAGGAAGGAACTCACGACTCTAGGGAGAATGGCGATAGAATGTCTTTGTAACGGAGAGCTGCATTTCGACGACATCGAAGGGAATTTCAAGGAAAGTCTGTTTATTAAATTTGGCTTTCTCTCGGTCCAGGCTGGCGGTAGGAAGAGAACGCCTTGTCTCCGTTATAGTTTCTTTAACAAGAGTTTTCAAGAATTCTTTTCCGGTCTATATCTTGCATTTTCCATCCTTGATGGAGAAATTGACAAGAAATCAGTTCTGACCGACGAAAGATTCTTTGGTCAACTAAGACAAGTTTCCATCTTCATGAATGAAATTATAGCCTTGCAATCCGAAGAAACTGAAGTGTCGCTTGCTGTCTCACATGCAAACGTGGAGGACCGCAGATCTTCGGGTAAGCCAAACTTGAAGTTGCTGTTAGCTTTTGACTTAATAAAGGAATGTCAACGTTTCTCGGAAAACCTTTATACTAAATTGCCTGATAGCTAATTCAATCTTGATTTAACTGAAATTGATTTGTCAATGTTATTTTATGATACTTTGCCTGACTGACTGCGGAGTGCATTTCTACGCTTTCATAGGCCTCATGCATAGTAAGCACTTTCCTTATTTCTTTGGATGTCTCGCAATTCCATTGGTGATAAGGGGACTAGTTCCCTTTCGGAGATCCTCGCAGTAAACACCTCCCTAACCACTTTCAATGCTGCTACCTAACGATCGCCTTATTTGCGAGCGCGCGGGCGACCAAATTTCTGAACGAGTAGCCCGAACGGGCGTTTAACTTATCACAAGTTGATTCATCCTCACTTTCTTGTAAATTTGATCCCACCTGGAGATTAAACGAGAAAAAGGCGATATGGATGGTTGGCGCGAACGTGAACTGTGCAAATTCCACTAATAAACGACTCTTTAACTTGTAAACGTGTTCAATATTGAACAATAGGGACAGTAGTAGCCCCAGTCATTTTTTCAAGAGCTTCGGGGGGGGGGAGGAGGTTGGGTTCAATAATTAATTCTGGGCTCTTGAAAAAATGATTCGGGCTACTAAATTAGAAAGGTTTGAAAGGGGCTATTTCCCTTTCTCAGGCCCTCACAGGAAACAGCTCCCTTTCTACCTTGGGTTTGTCTTACAACTTCATTGATGGTGAGGATGCCAATTCACTTTCCCGGGTCCTCACAGTAAACACCTCCCTTTGCTACTTTGTATTTGGACGCCAACCCCATTGATGATGTGGCTCGAAAACTTCCCTTTGTAGTCACTTTCAGTAAACAACTCCCGCATTCGTTTGACCTTTTTAGTATGTCCGCATTAGCATTAGGTGTGCTCAATCGCAAGAAATAAAGAGTTTCTTTCCGATGGAGACCCCAGTTGACACAACTGTGGTAGTGTCAAAACATGTTAAAAGGGAAAGAATGTACTGCTCACTTTTGGTCGCTGTCCATGGCATGAAACTCTTAGCTCCCTAGTCTGCACATCTATCACTGAATGATGATATCTTTGTAAACTTGGATCAAACTTAGATTTTGTCAGAATATTAGGAATTCTATGATTGAAGGTTATAATATTGTTGTTAATTCTGAGGTAGTTAATAAAATATTTTAACTTTAATTCTGAGTAGTTTGTACATAAAGTACTTTTAATCGAAATCATGTAATTTTTTCGCTGTTTCTTTTGACATCGCAAGCTCCAAACAATAAGCATACAATGAAAATTTATTTTTTTTTCTATTACAAGGTATGTAGCTGATCTCTAAGGCAACCTTAACCCTTTTGCAAATAATATTTGAGTGAATTTAAATATGACTTCACTTTGTATGGTAAATTTAATCCAGGGTTTGAAACTCACCCTTCGACGCTTTAGTGCAAGCGAAATGCAGGACCAGTGTCAGCTAGACCTAGTTTGATGGCTTAGCTCCCACGAGTTCACTGTACTTCATTAGTAGAGCATGGCAGTTACATGTATTATACTGTAAGTTCTACCCCTGTGAAAAGTATTTGGATTTTTGTTTTCGACAGTTGTTTGTTCTTTTACAGGTTCATCTGTTCCACTGGAAATTCAAGCCCGGGGCCCAGAGGCTGTGTATGCTTTTCAGAAGGCCATGCAAACTGGGAAGGTCAAAGTTTTTCGTGGGCGCATCATGCTTCTTGGACAGGACCGTGCAGGCAAAACAAGCCTGAAGAAATCTTTGCTCGGTTTGCCTTTTGACCCTTGGCAAGAGAGTACTGTTGGAGTTGAAGTTGATCCATCGACATTTGAAATTGGAGTGGATCATGTCATGAACTGGACTCCGAGTGAACGAAAGAAACTCGAAGAATCCGAGTTTGAGAGAGAAATATCACGACTAATTGCTAATGATTTGGCCCAAACTGAAGCAGACAAGAAAAATTGGACTGCTACAGAGTCACAATTGGACCAGGTCCAGGTATGATATAATTACCTAACCGAGTAAGACGTTGTGTGAGTTTATTGCAAACAAGACTTTGATTGCGTACTGGTGATGTTATTAAAAAGAACTAATAGCCAATCTAGGAGGCCATGTAGCAGAGTGGTTACAGGACTCAGGGCTTGTATGCGCATGCTCCAGATTCAAACCAGTAATCGAATGCTGCTTGATACATTTGTATCTTTTGATGCTGAATCCTGTAGAATATTCCCGGATTTGACTGCAATTGAACGTGATATACCGCAGTACAGGGGTTGAGCAATTGGTACACGTTGTTTCCTTAATATGCATGTTCTTGAGGCATGGTACATTACTTATACCAAGGCGGTGGGAACAGAAAGTTTGTATGGATGCTGCAGGTCTCAATAGCTGCATATTTAAAATACTGCTTTAAAAATGAAGGTTCTTATGACTTTTCGTACTGCAAGAGGAAGTAGTTTTCAAGGTGAGGACAGTTTCAGTTGATTTGTCTGACCAGCATCCTCTTTCACAATGAAACATCTAAATTGCTCCTTTTCTTTCCAGAAGAGCAGCCTTGAAGAGGAGGTTGAAGACCAAGAAAACGTGGAGCTGTCAGCAAATGAGGCTGAATCATCGTTTTATATGGACCAGAAGAGCGAGATTGCAGAGGAGGTGGGAAAATCCAAGGATGAAGGGCCAGTAGTAAAAAGCAACGGGCTAGAGTTAAATATCGATACTGTGACCTTACCAAATAATGTCGCTGACCTAGTTGTGCGTTACTTGCAAAATCTCCGACTAGAAGATGACGTCAAAAAAGAAGAGGTGATTTTAACTCTGTGGGATTTTGCCGGCCAACATCTTTATTATGCTGCACATTCCGTGTTTCTATCCCAGCGAGCAGTTTACGTCTTGGTATATAATCTCAATAAAAGCTTGTTGGCGGAAGCAAAGCCCTGTTGCAAACAGGGAATTAATGAGATTTTGTTGGATAATTTGAACAATGAAAGCAATTTAGATAATTTGTTGTCATGGTTGGTTTCGGTGCACAGTATTCGATCCGTTGCTGTTGATGCTAACAAGAACCTTGAAAATCAAAGAAAGAAGTTGCCGTACCTCCGACCACCAGTGATCATCGTAGGAACACATGCCGATCAGCCTTTTGAAGACGTGAAGGCCACGGAAAAGCACATCAAAGATAGAATTTTAGGCAAGGAGTACGCTAAGCATGTCATAACGACATACTTTGCTGTTAATAACAAGGCGGAGAACGACGAAGGTGTCCAAAAATTGCGGCAGAAGATCATGGAGGTGTTACGAAATGAGCCATACATGGGTGAAGAGGTGCCGCTTAGGTACGGTGTCCGTCGATCCTTCTTCTTTGATTTTTGCTTATCTGGGAAAAGGGAATGAAAAGCTCTATTGCTGTAAAAGAAGTCTCAGTCTTTTTCCTTTAGCTTTCGAAACTGTTGTCAATCATTCGCCGAGACAGTTCTAAAGTTTAGTGTAATTTCCAGTCAGAGCAGGGCTGGTGCAGTGGTGAGAGCACTCGCTTTCCGCCAGTGAGGAGCAAGGATGGCACAGTCGGTTAGTGCGCGGCCTTGGTGCAAGAGGTCCTGAGTTCGATTCCCGGATCTCGCATCCTTGTTTCGACTCCTTTCCTTTCCGTGTAGCTAGTAGCTTTAAATACCCGTAAAACGGAGCACTGATGGAGAGGGGGGAGTAAAATGAGCGCACCGTCGACCTCAGGTTTGTCAGTAATTAAAAGTTACTGTTACGAGTTATCGACGTTAAATAAGGTCTACTACTACTACTACTACAGTGTGGCCCGGTATCAATTCCCGGATTCGACGCCGTATGTGTCTTGAGTTTCGTGGTTCTCTACTCTGCTCCGAGAGGTTTTTCCCCCAGGTATTCCGGTTTTCCCCTCTCCTTAAAAATGGAAATATAAAGTGCTAAACGGCCAACGTTTGACGTCTTAAAATTCCTACGACTGACATCTTCAATTCCCCTCGTCTGACCCTGTAGCTCAGTCGGTGGCGCAGCGGTGATCTAACTCGAAGGTCGTGGGTTCAATTCCCACCCTGGTCAGACCTTTTCTGTATCCTTGTGTGGGCCCAATTCCATTAGCAGGGCTTAACTCTCACATGGTTTACATGGGGAGAAAACAGCACTTCACATTACACTACAATGAATATGTACAAACAGCACCTCCTAAAACTCGACCTTTTTTCTCTCTCGTTCTTTCTTGAGTATTTAAACCTCCTCTTTCTTTTCCGATGTATCAAAGGAGAAACACTTCGCGACATCTCTGATACAATCCAGTTTTCTCGCTCTTCTACACGTCGTGGATCCACTGAGCGCTATATTCGTCTCATTAGCGCGCGCACCACTACTCACCACAATTCATATTTTGTTCGTGTCTGTCCTCTAAGGAATTCTCTCCTTCTGGAAATGCGTTGCTCGGAGCAGACATCTCTTTTTAAATCCCGGTTAAAAGCTCTTTTCGCCTTTCGCCTTACGCAGTCCTTCGATCCAGAAAATATCCGCACATGGCTTATAATTTGCCCTATGCCCAGGCGACCGAACCTGGCATGTCAATGCACGTGTTAATCCTTTATTTTTTATTTAATTTTTTGTTATCGTTTAGATTTCTTTTTTTTATGTACTATACTATACTACTATACTATACTAGTCTGTCTCTTTTCTAATTTTTCTGGCGGCTGACCAGGAGG
>NC_090871.1:57716134-57726134 GCF_036669935.1 Montipora foliosa
ATAGTCGGACACAAAAAGAACCACAGATTGATCTCGAATCGTTTGTGGGCAATCTTTCTTTTTTTGTTTCTGTCTTTTAAGGGCGCGAAAGGTGTTGATTTTCCTTTCCTTTAGGATTGTCAAACTTTTGATTGTAATTCTTCCTTTGTTTTCTGTTATCATCCAGGATCTGTTCTTCTTCATTTTCGGCGTTATATGACGGTTCTCGCGTACACTCTTCAGATCCTCACATGTCTGAGAAACTTGCTTTCGCAGAGTGTTCATTTTTCCTTCTATGCGAATCATCCATCGAGGTTTTCCGTCAAACTTCTGTTGTTTATCTTCGTTCTTTTCTTTAGCGTTGGTTAATTTCCATGCTTTGACAATGGAGTAGATGGCGCAGTTGTATACCCATAGGTATTGTAGCGGATAAGTGTTCTAGCAACATACTGAAGACGATCTATGTCTATTATCTTGATGTAGGTGGTAGCTTTAAGAAGGTGTTTACGGCTCGCCTATCCATATTTCCAGTGTCTGGTACAATTTCAGGATAAGTGCACTTGACCATCTGCGTTATCTGTGATGTTCTTCGTCTTCTAGCTCTCTATTGTTTGGTCTTTGTTCAGTAGTTTCTCTTTGTTCTTGAAGCTCGTTTGTTATGCGTAATGCGTTCACCTCGCAAGTTCTTTGTAAATGCGCCAATTTATCCCTCAGATTTTGTGCTGTCTTTCGTGGATTTCCATATCCTTTCTCCTTCCAAAACTTTAGATTTAAAATCATGATTCCAACTTTCCGTCCTTTTTCATTGGTAGGGCATTCTTCTGATGCATTTCATCTTTAGAAGTTAATAAATCTATGCACATTTGCTCCGTCCATCTTGTCCTACTAGTAAGACTCGCATCACATTTATAAACCAGCAAGAAAAGTATATTTATTACAAACGTGCGAGCAAATATAATCAAGGGCTTGGGCCCACTTCATATAGAAGTCACGAGGTATAATCCTTCATATATACGTCACCAAATATAACATTAGTCACAACACCTACCATGGTGGGTTCTGTCCTCACTCATTTTGTAACGAATTTCGTTTCTTGAAATACTTTGAGCGGGCGGTAGATTGTAGTTAATATTAACTACAATGAAAATGAGACGCAGCTCCAGAAAACGCATTACAAGAGCGTTTTAGGGCGAAATTCTGCGGAACTCAAAGACTAGTGCTTTCCTGCTCTCGTGTGCTTATTATTATGGTTGCAGTTTATTGAACTTCAGTATGCCAGGAGAATGAAGTCTCATAGGTCGCCTAGCGTAACCTATGAGACCACAAATTGTTACACTTCTAAGAGTTATAAAAACCTATGTTCAAGTAGTGGAAAATTGTTTACAATATAGTACTGGAATGACTTATGCATGTCGCTTATTTACACTTTATTATGTGTAGAACCTAACTTCCTTTAGTGTTTAAGAACATCCTTTAAAGTAATGTTCATACGTAAGAATAAACTTGTACTTATGTAATGTTCTTATAATGTTCAGCCTTTCGAAAAATGTCTTCTAAAACAAAACAACAACAACAAAGAAGGCTGTAATTTTACTGTTCATGTTATGATCTTAAACATCCTTGCAATATTCAACGTACTTGACACTACTGACTGCTGCATGTTTCGTAGCACATCTTTTATCTTTTTTTCCAGGAACTTCCGTAGTCCTTCTTACATAGTCCTTGACCAACCTCCAAGCACGTCCATGATAATGTTGTACTGGTGGACTGTATATTCAGGGTATCGTTCTTGTAACTCCCATCGTAATGGGCCATACTTTACTGACTTCTCTTCATCGTTCGTTTCTCTTTCTCGATCCACGGGCAACTTATTTCTAAGACTACTCCTTCCTTGCTTTTATGGTGTACTATCTTTGCATCGACTGTTAGCTTGCTATTTATGGTTCTCCCCATAAGTTGGTATATCCCACAATGCTTGGACATCCTCCGAAACGTATTCTGGTTTAGGCTTGATTGGTGACTACCATGTGGGAATACTTTCGACCAGTTGTAACCCTCGTAGCAGCTCAAAATATAATACTTTCAGCGCATTGTTGTGTCTTTTCAAATACTTGTTTTGAACGAGGGCTGAGCATCCCGATAACACGTGAGCTACGCTTTCCGGTGCGTTGTGACACTTACGACAGGACACGTCACTTGACTGTGATATCTTAATCTTCTTAACTTGGTATAACTTCGTTGGGAGGAGCTGTTCGTATAACTCATACATACCGGCCACAACATACCTGGGCATGACGTCTATTCTCCTAGCCACGAGAATCACTTCTTAGTGCTCATGCTATCATCATTCCATCTGGCTGTATGTAGCTTTCCCTGCCACGCTTCATCACGTACTGTCTTTAACAACTGTTCTTCGTACTTTGATCTCAGCAGTTGCTTTGCCTTTGTCGCAGTCACCTCCTCTCCATCAACTTCACATACCGTTGCTTGCGGGTAGGCAAGCCTCAGGGTCAGTCCAAGTTCTTCGCTATACCTCACGGCCTCTGTAATCAGTGACTGATATCCCAAAACAGCAGAACGTTCTTCAAACTCTCTCACCATTTTCATGCTAGAGTCACTGTTTGAGGACAATTTTGAGAATAATCTTCGTGATCTTGTACACTCCCTCTACTGACTGCAGGTCACTCCACCTTAGGCGGTCCAATAGGCGATCGATGACGCTGAGTGTTTTCCTCCATTTGTTACAATGATTTTCCGCCCTTCTCGATCAATCCTTCTTAATTCTGTCACCGGCCAATGCTGCGTTCACAGGGCGTACTTAAGGACCGCTAGAGCACACTGATTAGAGGCAACCACACGATTGACATGTGATAGCGGACTCGACCAAATTACTGATAAACGTTGTAGATATGTCTTTTCAGCACACTCCAGCGCTCTCTTCTCTTCCAGACGTACATTTTCGAGGATTCCAAGGAACTTGTACTATGAATCTTTCAGGGGTTGTACCACAACTGTATCGCTGATTTTTATTCCGGGGATCTCTTGTATCATCTCACGTCGTTTCAAGTGGATCACATTGCAGTTCTTGGGGTTTAGCTGTAGACCAATGTCATTCATGCAACTGTTGGTGTTCTTCAGTACGCAACTGAGTTTACTTTCAGATTGGGCATAGACTTTTAAGTCATCAATATACAGTACATCCGTTATCTTAGCTTTGATGGATTTCGACATCTTGTACCCCTCTGTCGCTGCAAGTGTCCACGCCAAAGGATTTAAGCACAACGTAAACAATCTGGGACACAGGGCATCCCCTTGTGGTAACCTTCTTTCGAAACTAATGGTGTTAGACGTTTCGTTGCCATTCTTGGTTTGTGTGGTAACTCTAGTATTCCAGCATATGCACTAGTTCTTAATAGTAGCAATCAACCAGTTTGATTTTCGATGTACTACCAGTACTTCAACGAGGTACCGATGATCAACCGTATCATAAGCCTTCCTAAGGTCGATCCAAGCTGCGCTTAGATTTCTCTTTCTTCGGTGACAATTCAAGACCACCATTCTATCAATGAGTAGATTATCTACAGTCCCACTACAATTCTTTCTTGCACCGCGTTGTTGACCTTCCCTCAACTCATTCATTTCCAGGTGCTTCTCAATGGGTATCAGTATACACGATCTGAAGAGGTTGTAGACAGGGTTGAAACCCGTAAATTGCCTTTGACTTTCACTAGTGAAGGGCTCAGGTTTTGTTATAAGAGTTGTTCGCCTACCAGCAGAGTATTCAGGGTATTCTTCTCTTCTGTTGGCAATGAATACGCGTTCTTCCACCAAAAATTTACTATCCGGTCGGAGCCTGGGGACGACCAATTCTTTTTCCTTCGGAGGACTTTAATTACTTCATCTGTGTCTAACAACCACTCTGTCTCAGTTGATGCCCTCACGCGTTTATGTATGGCACTTTTGATCTCCGTGAGCCATTTTGGGTGCCCTGTGCCTTTTTGCTCCCATAATTCTTTCCAAAAGCCCGTGGTCTCGTCGAGGTCGTCAAGAAACTGTTTTTCCTGTTTCTTTGTTCTTGTAAACTGGTCATCTGTTGTTTTCATCATGCTTTGCTAATTCACTCAACGTAGAACAGACCATAGAGGGATCAGTTCTAAACTGATTATTAAATAGTGGTGATTGTTCCTGCTTCTTTTTCCTTATATATCCTTTTTTCAACTTTCGTAGTGCACACTTACTCCTCTCTTTAAGACAGATAGATAGATAGATAGATAGACATCATAAAGGTGTTTTTAAAACGGTTTGTCCTCCACCGGCGGGTTTCGAAACGGCTCTTACGTCTTAAATTATGCTTTGGATGGTTGGCACTAGGCAAACAATTCACGAAGCCTGTGATTGTCGTTTTCGATAAAAACGTTTTCCATAAAACTCATTAGTCCTGTACAGACATGTCTTTACATTGCGTTTTATGAGCGTTCTATTTCTTCTTCCCCGCTTTGTTAACTTCTGGTTAGCTTTGATGCGTTCATCTTCTTCCTTTGTACAATAATAATAAAGTATTCTCGTTTGTCTCACGATGTGGTCACTTGTGATGTAGATCGCGACGTTTCGCGATCGACTGGTTACGCGTCACCTTTTAAGCAGGATGGTCCGCTGTGATTGGCTGGAATTCAGAAGCTGTGATTGGTGCATTTCGATCCTCGCTCTTTCGGCGTTTTTTTCCTTCGGCAGTCCGCTGTCGTACGGTTCTCCTGTTGTGTTTCTTGATCGTGGCCATCCATGCTTCCGGAATCACAATTGACCACATCGTGAGACAAACGAGAGTACTTTACTTTTATTGTACTTCGCCACGATGAATAACAGCAACCTTTTCTACGACATTCTTCTTTGTGATTGAAATTTGCTTTCGTAATTCCTTGACTTTCTTTTTATACTCAGCTCTAATTCGTTCCAGTTTACTAATCTTCATTCTGTTTCCACTTGTGTGGATAATAATAAGGCAATTACTACAGCGTACGCAACACAACTAGCAGTCCATAAGAACTCAAATGGCCTAATATTAGCTGACACGCTTTCTCGCTTCATCGATGATGTTATGCAATGATTGATGTTCTCAACATCACGGTTGGCTTTTCTTTTGTTCTCGTATCATTGTCCCGCGTACTAAAATCACATTAAGTTTGATTCATAGACAATAACTCATTGTTCGCTGATTCAATCAAGTCCTTTGACTCCTTTGACGGTGTATATTCCATATGCAAATCTGCAACTGTTGTTGGTACCTCTTCGCACTCATTACCTACCGTTAAATCCGAGTTTTCTGATTCCGTTTGCTGTTCTTGTTGCCGTTCTTCGGTGTATCCAACTCTCAAGTTTTTATCAATCAATTCAGTTACATTCCTCAGCGTCTTTTCTAGCCTTGATGCCTGATCTCGTAGGTTTTGTGATGTAAGTTGTAAATGAGCATATTCACTGTCGTCCCACAGTTCTTTCATGATACACATATAACCTTTTATCCTTCCATTCTGCTTTCTTGGCGCTTGGTTTGATCTTGAGATAGTTAAAGCCTTCTTTTTACACTCCAAAAGGAAATAAATTGTTCATTTCCTCTGTCCATTTCATCCTATCTTTTCTCGTCCTAACCATATTGCTTAATCAAGTAAGATAGCCAAAATCAAACGAGTAATTCACAATACTAAGAATCGATGGAATGCTTGCTACGAAACACTAGCTTGCCTTCTTGAACCAGCGACAAATGCAGGTTAATGTTAGTTAACTTTTCAACTGCGCTTAGTGCTCAAGCTCGGCTTGCTTTCAGTACAAACACTAAAACTGTTATTATTATTATCATCTATACTATCACAGTCTTTGCTGGGGTTCTTTTAGTGCATCAGCCGGACGCAAACAATGCACCTGGGGCATCAGTCACTCCAGTCAATCTTTCTGTTCAGATACCAAGCACCTTTCTGACGATTCGCGCAGATCCCAGCATGTAGATCTTTTGCATTTCTGTCACAGAAGCACTCTTTGCTACTTTCTCGATGTTTTCTACCATTCCTTTTTTTACTGTGCCAAGCGCACTATGGTTTTCATCTGCCACATTCTCTGTATTTCAACTTCTAAATCTTTATACTTGTTTTATTTTTCGGTTTCCTTCAATGCAATGTTCCTATCTGATGGGACAGTCATATCAATCAGTTTACAGGTGGAATTTACTGCATCTTTAACAATGATGTCAGGTCTGTTCGCTGTTATAGTTCTATTAGTATTGACTGGCATGTCCCACATGATGGTGAGGTTGTTGTCTTTTATATGCATCACAGTCTCTGGTGCGTGTTGGTACCATTTGTCTGTAATCTTGAGATCATGATCTTTGTAGATACTCCAATGGAGATATGCTGCAGCATTGTTGTGCCTGGTGATGTACTCTGTTTTGGCTAAGACCTCACATTCAGATACAATATGGTCCACTGTCTCTTCATGTTGCGAACTCATTCTGCATTTTCTCTTCACTTGCTGGCCACATATCACTTTCTGGAAGTTTCTGGTGTTTATTGCTTGATCTTGAGCTGCCATAAGTAGTTCCTCTGTTTCTCCTTTCAGATTGCTTGACAACCAGTTGTAGGTGGTGATTGTGTCTACGTGGGGCTTCTCTAGGATCTTGGGATATTGGCCATGCAAAGCTTTGTCTTTCCACTTTTCTTCTTTCATTGATTTCATCTTAGACTTGAATATGTTTCAGGGCCATTTTCTGAGGCTGATTTTTCTTCTCTGTTCTCAAACTCTGGCATTGTTACTTCCCTTTTGAACTTAGTAGCATTCATTACTATTGACTTTATGGCTTTAAATCGATCGTGTTCAAGCAACTGCTTTGGATATCGCCTATCGTTGTGCTTCAGATAATGATAAAGTCCTATTGTTGCTGTTTTGAATGCTGTTTCTACTTCAATCAGGCCCCTTCCTCCATCTTTTCTTGGAATGTACAGCCTTTCCACATCTGCTTTAGGGTGTAACATCTTCTGCATGTTCAATAGTTTGCGTGTTTTTGTGTCAATCTTCTTCAATTCTGAGATTCTCCATTCTACAATGCCAAAACTGTATTGCACAACTGGGACTGCAAGACTATTGATAGCTTCCATTTTGTTTCTTCCATTGAGCTCAGTTCTTAGGATCGATCTTACTCTCCTATTATATTCTCTTTGTATCTTCTCTTTCATTTTCCTGTGCTGGATACCATCATCATCATCATTATTATTATTATTATTATCATTATTATTCTTATTTCAAACTTTCGCTTTGTTTACAAGTGCGGATCGTAGTGAAACTGCGGATTACAATAATCTGGGCAATTTCCTATCGTGTTTCAGTTAGACTGACGCTTCATTTACGGCTATGAAAAACTTTCACTATTTCACAGTTTTGTGCGATTACCCATTTTTGACATTTTCCAATCACACTCATAGTATCAGAGAGTCCTACACTGTTTAACTTGTGAATCAGTTCTTTATGGTACCCGGACAGAAAATCAAACATCATCATTATTATTATTATTATTATTATTATTATTATTATTATTATTATTATTATTATTATTATTATTATTATTATACATGTTTAATACACATGTTTATAGGAAACGAGAATTTTTTTTTTTCCAAAAAATAACTATTATTGCTATTATTAGAATTAGTACTAGTATTTGTATCTCTATAAGCCTAATACTTGTTTTTATAGTTCTTTATTTGGTTTTTTCAGTGTGTGTATTTTTACTGATAATTTGATTATTATTATTATTATTATTATTATTATTATTATTATTATTATTATTATTATTATTATTATTATTATTATTATTATAATGATGATGATGATGATGGTGGGAAGCTTTGTTGGCAATCTCATCCCAAACTGGACTTGCAACATTGCGGGCATAGCCTGGGCAAAGTTGACTAAATGTATAAAGTTAAATGGAAACTTTAACAGCTTTAAAACTATAACATAATTTAAAAGATATTTACAGAAAACGATATTCGTAACTATAAAAGATCAAAATCTTAGACCCAAAAGAACTCTTAAGATATACTTAAAGACTCTCTGTCTACCGAGATGTTTTGCGCGCCTTTGTTTATGTTTTCATTCGGCTTGAAGTAACGAGTGGGAATAAAATAAGCGACAAAAAGCTACAAAGAACTGCTAGAAAAGCAATGAATAAAGGGCCGCTGCCGCTCTTGGACTTAAAACACGTTATCGGGTGATTCGCATAGATTTTGTCTCCTTACGCGGCTCGCGTCGCAACAAATGTGTACAAAACAAATTGCCATAAAGTACATTCAATATTGATCTCCATTGTTGGTAAAAGTACCCAAACTAACTGTTCAGTACGTTTTAGTTTCTAAACAATGTTGGATAGCGCAATGCACCCAAGCTAACTGTTCAGACGTTTTAGTTTCTAAACAACATCGAAAGGTGGGAGAGGGAGGGATGCTCAATTAATTCCGTCAGTGTACCAACAATGTGTCACTGGTTGTCTCTTCGTGATAAGGTGTAAACTTCTTGTCATGAAACATTGCAGTCAGTGCAATCAGGAAAGTAGGCGCAGAGTTAGCCGTAATAATATTTTTTAACGTTTTTCGCTGGTCTGCTCAAGCGCTTCCATGGCAAGATATATTGCTATCGTTGGAGGGACAGCCAGTTCACTTTTTGGCGCCCAAGACACATTATGGACACTCCAATTTTCTGTACTTTTAAAAGTGACATCGTTGCAATTAATTTAAAGTGGGTGTGGTAGATGAGATAGAAACACAAATGATGTCAATAAGATGGCGTGCCTTTACTATGTATGCTCTACTGGAGTCGGAGCAAGTCGTTTTAAGCCCTTGCAGGAAATTTTTCGCTAAACTAATATTAGAATGAACAATTATTACATTGATTGTACCATTAATTTGCCATGCTTTATTACTCTGCGTGCGGGATGCTCGATTAATTTCGTCAGTGTACCAGCAATGTGTCACTGATTGTAGGGTCAAGGAACGTCTGTTGACTAATAAGAATTCTCATGCACAAAAACACCCCATTGCCTCCCCTGACTGTGAACAAAAGTGCACTCCTAGCTGTTTACGATCATGGACTCAGTTAGAGATACTTATAGTCCTAAATTGGAAGAAACTATCTATATTTCACGTTTAAAGCCAGAGCTAAAGCTGCATTTACAGCAACGTAAATTTTTTTTTTTTTTTTTTTGTAGGCAACCTGTTTAACACTTGTGCACGCACATATGTTATGTTATGTTATGCAACTTTGCATAATCTTTTGAAAATATAACCGTTATTAAATTATTACGTTCTCCAATTGTAATGTATATAAGAGAGGGAGAGAATTGTAAATTGATGATGGCATGAGTAATGCCGAAACATGGCTTTTAAAATGTTGGTTCGTGTGTTTTAAATTTATTTAGACCATTATTGGCAGTGCCGGGAGGCGGGTGGCCTCGTGGCTAGTGCGCTCAAATCCGGATCGAGTGGTTCCGGGTTCGGGTCCTGGCCGGGGACATTAATGTTGTGTTCTTGGGCAAGACACGTTACTCTCACGGTGTCGCTCTCCACCCAGGTGTTTAATTGGCTACCGGCGAATCTAATGCTGGGGGTAACCCTGCGATGGACTGGCATCCCATCCAGGGGGGAGTAAAAATACTACTATGCGCTTCATGCTGCAGAAACCGGAGATAAGCGCCGGCCTGATGGGCCTTCTAGGTTTGTAGCAGACTTTACCAACCTTTAATATTATTGGCAGTGCAAACACGATAAACACATTTCAATAATTTAAGTTCCTTACGTCATTCTTGCTTCTCATTGTTATTTGCAGGTGGTTCAATTTTGAAAAAGTTGTGGAAGCTCTTGTGGCCAAGTCGATGTACCACATGGACCTTGATCAGCTTCTTCCTGTCATTAAACAAGTTTGCCGTATAGATGACGAGGACGAAACAACAGCCATGCTTAATTTCTATCATGACCTTGGTGTAATC
>NC_090871.1:57728634-57731134 GCF_036669935.1 Montipora foliosa
TAAAAATGCGTTTTAAATCAGAAGAAAGGGGCAACAGAGCCATTTTAAAACCTGACATTCCTCATCTGTAATTACTAAAAAGTGCCCTTTTTCTTTCAGTTTTTCACAGCCCCAAAAATTGATCCCAACTTCAATGGGCTTCACACTTCCATTTCATATAACAAAATATAGGGGTAACGACGCGATTTTAAAAGTTAAAGTGGTTTATTTCAACGTTTTGTGGATTGATTGTTTGCAATTTTGCCATTCTTCTCCCATGGCCTGGTGAATAAGACATTTGCACCTGTTTTGGTGGTGCACTCTGGGATATTCACAATGACGACAAGTACACGAAGAAGAAAGGTTTGCCCTTTTTGAGTGGATATTTCCTTTTTTCTTTTGGAAGATTGGATAGTTTTTTTTCCGGAAGGTGACTCTTAAGTGAACACAGAAACAAGCAAGGATATTTGGAGTGAGAAATCTCCGTAACTTTTGTTGTACGCAGCATAGTCGAACTCGAACGTACTGAAGTGATCAGCCAGCTGCTAAAGGTGCCGGCTCCATTGGAATAATTCTTCTGCCATGTCCACTTTCTCGCTACGGTCGATCATTGTTTCTAGCTTCTTCAATTTGTCGTAAAGACAACTGTTCCATTACGATTTCTTTTTTGGTATTTTGCTACAAGAGACACATGTTTCGCACTGAAACCGGATAAATCTTCCGAGGCATTCCGATGAAAAAAAATCGAAAAAATAATTTAACGTGAAAAATGTCAAAAATAAAATCTGCGCGTGACAAACTTATTGTGTGATGCACAGAACGTACGCGCAATAAAAATAGGTGGCACCGTCGTTAAGGTGGCTTACTACAGTTGTCCGAAGAGAAAGATCAAGATTTTGAAATCTGTGAAATTAAAACAACATCATGACTCGTCTGAAGTGTTGGTCACTACAATTGATGTAAAATGTAATTTTATCTAACAAATAAATGCTAAATATAGTGACCGAGCTCCTGGAGGGGGGACTGGAAACTAGACATTTCAAAGGTTTTTTTCTCAAAAACGACCCACCTTAAAATTTCTTTAGGGAGAAAAAATAATCGCGTATACAAATAAATAGTTAAATCTGTCAGGTTTTTCGCAAATGCCAAAAACGTAGATTTTTCGTTTACTTGGATTATAACTGAAAAACTGTTTGATGGATCTTTCTTTTTAAATGTTGACGGTTTCGTCTTCATATTAGAGAGTTTTAGCACCGACGACGAGAACGACTACGAGTACGAATTTAGTTCGTTCTCGTTGTCGTACTCGTTGTCGAAAAAACAAGGTTAAGCATACATCAACAACGAATACTAAAATAGTTTTGCCCCTTTTTTTAAACTTTAGCGGGCGCTTTCACTTTCAGCAAAAAGTGTATGAAAGCGCTACAAGAGCAAGTTTTAAAATAATTAGTTTAGACTTAATCTATTGAGATTAAAACTGCTTAGCTCGCTGATGACAACTTGTAACAGAGGTAAATTTATCTTACACATGAACGAATTTCGATCAGAAGTCGGTTTTTCAATTTTTTATTCGGTTTTTTGTGAGTAAAGCTGCGCCTACCAAAGCAAAACCTGAGCAAATAAAATCAAACCGCTAATAATTAAGTCTATCGAGTTTCTGTCAGGGCAAATCTGCTGAAAAAACCAGCTGTCGTAAAAAAATCAAATATTTTCCTTCCTTCGTTTGTTCACTTCATAGCGAGTGCCCCATCTAGGAGCTAAGTCAGTATATTTAGCATTCTGCCCTGATTTGCATTTATTTGTTAGGTAAAGTTACATTTTACATCAGTTGCAGTGACTAACACTTTCGAAGAGACTTCCTGTTAATTTAATCCCACAGATTTCAAAATTTTGATATTTTTGTGTTCGAAAAGCTGTAGTAAGCCACCTTAAAATATAATTTGAAAATAAGTCTAGGTCACTGCACTGGTCAGTTGGCTGGCAGTCTACTGATTGTTAGAGAACTGTCAACTGACGCAACTGACCATTAGTCCTGGAAATGGAAAAATGTAAACGGGCCAAAACAAAGACAGAACAACTCTGACCACAGCCTCCTGCCATTTGAACTTGTAGGTCAGTCTGTAGAGCAATGTTGACTTAATGTGGGTTCGTTTCCCACCTTGGTCACATTTTTTGTCCTTATGTTTCATTATTACAATTGGGTGAGAAAAAATTCCTTAGGTCAGTTGAGAAAACAGAAACGCAACACTGTTTATGCATGTAACTGGGGGGTGTTCACGGTCCCCCCTCCTACAATTTTGTCACTTGGGTGGGGGGGGGGGGGGGAGAAGAGTGGCATGGATTTATCTTCATGGTGCAAAAGGCCCCAATAAGTTTAACCCTCCCTTGTAGGGCCAATGCTCAAGTGGATTGCATGGATGTATACAGGTTTCACTCTTTTGGTTACTTCTGTTGAAATGTACCTGTAAGCTCTACACACTGCCAACATTTAAAATGGTATCCCTCCTCCTTATTCTGGTCA
>NC_090871.1:57736134-57801134 GCF_036669935.1 Montipora foliosa
GGTGCTCCTGGAATTCGGCTGGGACAATCAGTATGTGACACTCGAAGGCATGTCGTGAGTGACGGTGGTTCTGCGTTCATCGATGTGCAGGCCGGGAATGAAGGGTCACACAATGCTGATTTAGCACTCGGACAACAGTCACTTGCGAATAGGCATTACGAACCAGGTACCTCCGCTGGAAGTGATGTCATTGTGGACAATTGTAGTTTGCCTCCTCCATTCTCCGTATCGGCCTCCAGTGTTTCTTCTACCAGAGTTGTCTCCTCTACCACAAGTGGGCCTCTTGTTATCAGTGCAAGTGACAATACACCGAGTCTTGTTAATAACACAAGTGCAAATTCAGTTTTTCCCGCAACCACACCTGGTGATGGTAATTCAGAGACTAGCCTTGCGCCAAGTTCTGGTAATGTCGATGAAGACAACTCCAGAGGAGCTTTGTTAAACAGAGACAATGGAACAAACTGTATCGAGCCGGTCGACGATTCTCTTCTTGCTTTAGAACGACGTGCGGCAGATGCCTCTGCTCTAATTCAACGGGTGCTTAGGGAAAGAGAAGAACGGGAACAGTTTGGAAGAGAAATAGAGAGAAAGGAACGAATGATTAGGGAAAGACGAGAGAGAGAGAGGAGGGAGAGAGAGGAAAGAGAGATGCAGGAAGCCGAGCGATGGCCGCAGCAGCAGGAGGCTGTTACTGCCCGCTCCCCGTGGCTCTGCGAACATTACCAGCGACATTGTCGAGTTCGGTTCCCTTGTTGTACACAATTCTATCCTTGTCATCGATGCCATAATAGCTCAAGAAATTGTGAAAATGAAGAGGCCAAGGCATGTCATGCGACACACCTCAAGTGTTCTTTTTGCCAGCATGAACAAGAGGTAAGCTGTTTTCTATGTTGCAGGCAGGGAGCTTTCAAGTTTGCATGAGATTGAGCTTTCAGGCGTGTTTGAGGGAGGGAGGGAGGGAGGGGAACTTTGAAGCTCGCTGCGAGCGGGAGCTCGAACTAATTGAAAAAAAAAGTGAAACACTTAGCCTACATAAACACGACTCAATTGCGGCTTCTTGGTAGAGCATTGCAGAGGTCATGGGTTTAAATCTCGTTGAAGCCACATGAATTTGCATTGCTCAGTATATCCAGCTGAATTTTTTGGTATCGTAGTCGCATATCGGGCGATTAAACCTCAATTTGGTAGGTCTTTTGTTCGATTTCTGCTAGCAAAGTCCAAGCGAAAGACAATGCAACCATATTAAGTAGCCATTGCAAAAGGATTCAAGAGCGATTTCATAAAGTTATTCCTAGAAACTTGATGGTATTAATCTAAATAAGGCAGTTTAGATAAACTCCTAAAATATACATTATTTCTGAAGCAATCTTAATTCTTTGTGGCCCAATGGGAAACTACATGACATTTCCTTTGAAGTAAAATTGGCTATGTTCTTAGGTTTTGTCCTTTTGGTATATTCGGATAAAAAATGCCATGCCCTTTGCTTTGCTTTGCAACAATCATTGGAAGATGTTTTCACATTCTCTTTTTTTTTTCCGGAAGATTGATGAAAACAGTGGAGTTTGCGGCAAATGCAGTGCAAAGATGGCTGCCTATTTTTGCTCTATATGTAAACACTTTACAAACGTGGACAAGAATCCTTATCACTGTGAAAAATGTGGAATCTGCCGGTGAGTTAGCCAGAAAACTAATGGAATTCTTTATCTGCAGAATGTGTTTAAATAGGAAGATTAGGGATTTTAATATCCACGACGTGGTCGTCATCGACAAGACAGCAAAACAACAACATCATTGGTTAAACGGGGAAAAATAATCGTGCTGCACTTGAAAGTTATGAAAAACAAATCATGATAATGTCAAATTGAGCCGTAAAATGTTTATGTAGTAGAAAACAATCATTTTTATTGGCTAATCATGTTAGTTACCATGACGAAACCTATATGAAAGAAAAAAGTAATATCTCCACTGCGCGCGGTGAAGACATGGTTTTTTTTAGTAAAAAGGAAAATCCTAGTATTTCATCAGTACATATATAATAGTCATATTTTTCTTGTGACGCAGAATCCATGCCGACAAGTCTTTCCACTGTGAAGTTTGCAATGTATGTTTGGATAAACGACTTGAGGGGAACCACAAATGCCGTCCCGATTCCGGTCACGATGAATGCTGCATCTGCTTGGAGGTTTGCTCGAATTTCAGGAATTAACTTTTTGTGACCTACTCCATGTCTCTTTTTGCTAAGCACCAAAGAGGTGTTGTTTTTTTGATAGCCCATTACCGAGTTGCTGTTTGCGTCTGTTTGATAGGAAATCTTGATACACAACAATACAGATGAACAGTAGTCGAACATGTTCCTGCCGTTCAACTGATTTTCACATGACTGCTCTCGCTCCAAGACTAGCTTTGAAACAGGGGCAAACAGCAGTTTTGTCTTAGGCTAACCAAAAGAACAGTTGTTATCTGGCTAATCGCAAAAGGTGCAGGCGCAAGGATTATGTGCAGGCGGCGCCAAGCGCCTGGAAAAAGCGCAATAGCAAATCACTGTTTGTTTAGTGTTATCCTCTGATTTTTGTGGCAGTGTACTTTATAAGTCCACTACACACGATGTCATCGGGTGGTAAGAGTGAGTGAATGAGTGAGTGTAAGTCTATGGTGGCAAATAGGCCCGTAGCGCGTGCATAAGTCACGAAAATGAACAGGTCTGTTGGAAGCGCGCTTCAATTGCAACAAATGCGCCCCAAAATTTGCAAGAATTTGTGACGCTGAGTAATATAATAAAGCAGCTTCTATTTCCAAAACGATGAAATGACCTGTTGATAAAGAACGTCGCCTAGAGGAGAGCGAACTTTTGACTTTGCAGAAACAATGGTCAACCTCAAGAGTTGAAGGGAACGTGATCAACATGTCAGCCTCGATTCCCTTTTGTTTTCGTCAGTCTTTCTGGGTTAAGCATTTTACTGGGAAGCACATGTCTTCGAAGGGGGCTATTTACCTAAGACATCTACCATGGCACTATAATGATTTACAATACCAAAACAATATCGTGTACTATTAGGGCTGCATATTACGCAAAGACAACTTGAATCTCCTGGAAAACAAAACGCAGCTGAGTTGACAGTTATGGAATTGAGCACTTTGTCAAGTTACTGCCCTACCACACTACGAGATCATTTTCTCAGCCATCCAGTGGTAGTCTTGATTTTCCAAAATAACGAGCGGGCTTGTAAATGCACGCTAGGGCACGAGTGCGCTTGAAGTCATCGTTCAATTTTGAATTATTTCTATGCTTTTTGCGCTCGTTCTTTTGTAGGATGCATTCAGTGGCTGTCAAATATTGCCATGTTCTCACAAGGTGCATCGGGAGTGTGCCATAGCAATGATCCAAAATGGCATGTAAGTACAAATTTCTTTATCTTATACAGTTCTTGCTTTGTTTTTAACAGTGGTTCTTTGTCTTGATTATATTGAAGGAGCAACTACCGGGGTGCTTGCTTTTTTCCCAAATGCAACTGTTTATGTTTAAGTTGTGTTATGTAAAACCAGATGAGGACTCAGACTTTTCAGTTGTCATTTTGCAAGCAACTACTTGTTTTTTTTTTTAATACACATTGTTACGCCCACAAATAACTTGTTCCCCACAGACCGTATTCATGACTGGCGACCAAAAATAAGTCCTTTCTCCTTGTGCTATCTCAACCAACCTCGTTAGCATGTTTTGGCGCCTAGTGAGTCCACAACAAATTCAGACCACAGTGATGACGAATGTGGTTGTCGATAAAAGAACAGACAATGCTGAACCATGTTCGATTTGTTTTTACCACGATATTCAACGTAAAAGAAAATGTTCATTTTAGAGTGTGACCAGGATCGTGACCGTGATAAAGAAAGAGGAAGCGTTGTCAATAACTTTCTCGCAATTTGATTGGTTAATTTCCCAGAAATGTGCGTTGGTTATTTGGTTATTTACCATGGGTAATGCAGCTTGGCTAGACAGTGTGTAAGCGCGGTTTTTCAATTTTTA
The DNA here is from genome assembly GCF_036669935.1 of Montipora foliosa. Taxonomy (NCBI): domain Eukaryota; kingdom Metazoa; phylum Cnidaria; class Anthozoa; order Scleractinia; family Acroporidae; genus Montipora; species Montipora foliosa. The sequence continues at coordinate 57,740,156 of NC_090871.1, forward strand.
TACATTTGTCGGTAAATTCCGTGTTGACTATTAAACATGGAAAAAAATTCCTGCTTCTTAGCTCAGCTGTACACACCACTGCAAATGTTAAAATCTTCGAACAGATGTAACTGTAAAAGTATATCCTGTGGTTAAAACTTTGAAAAAAATTGTGCGAGTGTAAGATCCCTTTAAAGCATAGCCATTCAGAAATACTTTCAACCGTATCGGAAAGGATTTAGAGGGGTATGGATGAGACACGAATAACAAGTTTCCTTTGGCTTTTTCCCTCATGAAATAGTTTTTTTTAAATTTCTCCTTATATTTTACTGGTTTGCTTTGCAGTCGCACTTGTCCAGTTTGTCGACACCCACTGTACTCAGCACCAAGTGAATGAATGACACGCGGAAAGATTATTCGGTGACTTGCATCGATATCTGGGCACGTACATGTAGGTAGCACGCAATACATAACGCCGCAGTTCAACAGGCAAAATGGACTCGGGTGATTTAGTCAACGCTAAAAATTACATGACTCGTTTTGTCTTGAAAAAGATCCTGCAGTTAATTTTCAAACGTTTGATCCAATGCCTCAGCATTAGTAGCTTAAATGATTAATTGTTCGTGACGTCCACATTGTTGTTTAGGTTTAGGATGCAAGTTAAGATTGCAAACGATAATTATTGATTTTTCTTTGCTAAATTGTTCTGTATTTACTCCCTTTCTTTGCGATCTAATCCCAAAGGAAAGAAAAAGTAACCAAAAAAAAAATAGCTGTTTGGATTTTAAGAGGAAAAAATGCGAGGCGCGTTTAGGGTGGGACACTTCTGAGAGCACTGGCCATTCGGGCGAGTGACCCTCAAAATGCACTCGCCTAAAAGGCCCCCCAACCCCCTTCCAATCTCTCTAACCAATTTAGTCATCTTTTAATGGCCAACTTGCCATTTCGTAGAAAACTTCCTGGTCCTTGTATTCACGGACAGCTTTTGGGGCTTTTTCTTTCTTTTTCTCGTCGACAACTTTAGAAACTCCGGAAATATATTTCCACATTTTGGCCGCGATCAGTTTAGTTCATTTTTGAAGTTACCGGGAGAAGACGCATTAATCAGTGCTGGCAAAGTACGGGAAAACAACTCGCTTGCAACGTCGTTGAGCACGTTGCAGACCGAGGATTATTACTTCAATGAACAATTCTATTTAAAGACCTTAAATCCCAAGAAAACACATTGGAGACACGTACTTTATAATTTTTTTTTTTTATTGACGAGTCTTCGTGATATCCCTGCAGTTTGCGAGTAAACGTGTCCGTGCTTCTCAGGAGGGCCTTGAGGCGCCATGTTTACCTGGTCACCGATGGCTCGATAGTGGCCAGCAGTATCACTTACCAAGAAGCCATATTTCATACAATTTTTCTATGTACGAAGCCCAATTTTGCCTTTTAGCGCTAATTTATTAGACAGTTTGGAATATAAAACTTTGTAAAATAGAAATGGTAAGTTTTTGTTGAGGGATTTTCTTGGTAAAATGGAATGTAAAAAGCAGTGTTTATTTTGCAATTTAAAGAATTTCTTGGCGACGAAAATCGTACTCGCCAAACGGGCGGGTGATCGATGATTGCGCTCGTCCGACACTTTAGAGACTCGCCTGGGCGAGCGGGCGAGTGCCAATGTCCAACCCTGACGTTTTTGGATGAAATGAATAAAATTTTGCCGACCTCTTGTTGCAATTAATGGCGGTGCCGAAGAATGCTTTTTTTAAAATCATTGTCCCGAACTTGCATGGAGCAAAATCGGTGTGAACGGTGCAAAAGTTTCGACAAAATTGAAGATTTATTGTCGGGTTTTCATGCCTACGTATAGAGCGGTTTTCAATTGAGTGTCGACAGTAATTAGCGAATTACTTTGGCTTATGATTAGTTCATTCAGTGATTGGTTCAAAGTTTTCGCGCCACTTTTTCAACCAATCAGAAGTGAAACCAAAACCGATCGTAGCTTGCGCGTGTACATTTTCCCGCGCTTTGTGTCGGCTACGTGTAATTACTTCGAGTTTTCATTGGTTTACTTGATTGTCGTCGTCCTTTTTGATTGGCCAAAGTAATTACTTACACGTGCTGACAAATTACATTGCATTTTCATAGAACCTCTGAACCTTACAATTATAACTTGAGAGGTTCGAGCTATGACTTCCAATTACTGCTACCTAAAACGAATTTTCTTAAACGTTCTTTCTCTTGTCGAGGTGCAATGGCTTGAACCGACTGTCACATCAAATACCTGAGATAAGGGATCTTGCAAGCTTTAAACGTGCGATATCCTAGGACACATTTTACATCGCTAGGGCACATTTTTACATGGCTTGTTTCGTATTATTATATAGTAAGCTATGATTGTTACTAATCATTACTATTGTTTAAATTTCCTTGACATTAAATAATTTTGAGCGCAAAGTTATACCTAGTTCATTAGTCGTTTTAACATTTATATCTTGTAATTCTTGTTATTTTAGCATTTATATCTTGTACCTCTTACACGGCATGCCTGAAAACCAGCTTGCTGAGCCATTTACCGTGTTTTAAATAAAGTTGATTGATTGATTGATTGACTTTGGTTTTGGTTTTACGATACTCGATTGAAACCTTAGATTTAGCCATTTCACGTCGAAAAATGCCCCGACTGTAAAAGGCACGTTCAGGGCGAGCAGAGCCTTTGTTTTTGTTCATTAAACCCACCCTTTTCTCGTTTCAGTCCTTGACCCTTTTTTTCCTTTTCTTTTCTTTTTTTTTTTTTTTTTTGGGTGGGGGGGGGGGGAGGTCGAGATTTTCCTGTGCTTGCGTAAGAATCCTTTGCCTGATAGACAGACTTGTCAGAAAAGGCAGCCCAAGTAGGATTCGAACTCGGTGATCCATTTCATATATCATTTCATCGTTAATAGACAGGCAGAATATTTATTAGACAATTGTGTGCGTGACCGGAAACGAGATTTTTGTGTTTCCGTTGCACGCAATGCAATACCTGGTTATCGTATGATTCAGTAACACATCTTATCAGGCTAATTACATAATTTTACAATTCTTTAAATATTTTAAATACCATCGTAGAAACTTGCAAAGCATCTATTTTCTGGTTCTGATTGGAATCAACACCTTAAACAACAGTTTTAAATGTGAACAACCATTCTTCGATTGCACTTAACCATATGGTTGGGTCACGGAATGTGGACTTCAAACTTTGGACTTTAGACTTCGGAATTGACCTGGACATTGACTTAGATATTGTAACATTAGGAAAAAAACATTTAAATACTGTGAACTTTAAAGTACCTTGGTCCCAGAGGTTTTTCGTGAGTCGCGATAGAGCCGCAAAGCGGTGAGAAGAGAAAAACCTCTGGTTACCTTGGACTTGAATCTCACTTCCATGCATACGCCAGGGTCAGAATCTTACTCTCAGGTTCGGATTGGTTGATATTTTTACGAACACGTTAATCAGTTTGATTGGGTCGTTTGATTGGTAATACCGAGGGGACGTGTGATTGCTAAGTTGCCATTGGTCTCTTTTGAAATTATCAATTTGATGCGTTTGACAGCTGGCGTCTGCATGAAAGTGAGATTCAAGTCTAAGGTAATCATTGGTTTTTCTTTTCTCGCCGCTTCGCGACTCGTCTTCGCTGCTTCGAGGCTCTCTCACGGCTCAAGAAAAACCTCCGGGACCAGGGTAACTTTAAAGGAAATCGGCCAAAAAATCCTTAGAACAAAGTGTAGGCTACCCGTAGCCTCTTGTTTTTATTGCAGTAAGTGAAGTGTCTGCACTTTTTTATAAGTTTGATTGTTCAAAGAAGTGTTTTAGATAAGTATTAACATGATTTAAGAGCGGTGGCTCTTAACTACCAAGCAGTTGCTATGGACCCCTATAAATAGTAATTTCTCGACTTCCTTTCTCTACAGTTATCCTTTTTTGCCAAGTGAGTTCTGTTTAACATTTCTTTATCTGGTTCGACTCAACCATATTTGGTAAATCACGTGACCAATAATTTTTTAACGCAACAGGAACAGAACAAAATCTGTAGCATGGATTTTAAAAATTATTATTTCTTTTTAAAAATAACGTCATAAAGCCCTTCTTTGATACGCTCTTCAAAATATCAGTTCCATTTTTAGTCCAAATAGAAATTCCATGCTACGGTTTACGAAAAATGATGGGACGGTTTCGCTGAAACACACGGCAGAGAACTGGGACTATTTGCGTATGCACCTTCCGATTGAAGTGATGTCAGATTGCCATTGAAAAAGTTCAAAGAACCATCCATGCAACCTTTTTGTAGGGCTCTTGACTTACAAGCTTCCCTAGCAACCACTGTCTTTCTGTAGTTAAGGGCCCCCCCCCCCCCCCCCCCTCTCAACATGTAAGAGTAATATTGAAAATTCAGTTGTATTTTATGATTGTACCGCAACCTGATTTAATTTTTATCGTGTTTAAATAAAGGATTGACTGATTGATTGATTGAGCTCATTTTCGTGACACAAAAACTGTAATGGCATTCAGACAGCTGTTGATCGCACACTGAAATATTAGCAAGTGGCAAATGTGGCATGCGTCGATGAGCCCGTACATTTTTGTAAAATTCTCCCAGTTTCGCTTCCTCTGCCGTTACGTCATTACAACTTGACGAAATCAGTGCTTATTTTGTCCTTGGGAACTTTTCTGTGTACCAGGATTTCCAGGTGAAGTTACATATATATACAGCTGTTTATGTACTGTACTTTTAATATTCAGCTTTTTTTTTAGGATTTTGAAAACCATCACTTGTTCTATTTCTGGAAGCTTGTCTATCGCAGCCAGAAAAAAATGCAACATGTTTTATTAGTAGCTTTTTTTGTAGTTTTGTCATCGGAAATTCCAAATATTCCTAAAGTTTTTCTAGGTTTGTCTACAGGGACAACGCTGTCATTTGTTAACTGAATTATGCGAAGAGAAACGCGAGGTTGTTGCGGCGGATGAAAATTGAAACGCGAAGGCAACAAATATGTGCCTTTTCTAAAATGTTGAAATTTGGGAGAGAAAGAAACTAAAATATTTTGTTCGAGTCACAATGACTCAGCAAAGAAGGAGAGAACGTTGTAACTGACGTGGTACTGTGGGAAAGGGACAAGAACCACCCCTTCCCCCAGCGTTGTACCTAGACGATTACACTCGATATTTCAACTGATATGTGCCAACCAGTTCTACCGCTCCCCACCAATCCCCACCCGTCCCGATTCCGGTCACGATGAATGCTGCATCTGCTTGGAGGTTTGCTCGAATTTCAGGAATTAACTTTTTGTGACCTACTCCATGTCTCTTTTTGCTAAGCACCAAAGAGTTATTGTTGTTTTTTTGATAGCCCATTACCGAGTTGCTGTTTGCGTCTGTTTGATAGGAAATCTTGATACACAACAATACAGATGAACAGTAGTCGAACGTGGTCCTGCCGTTCAACTGATTTTCACATGACTGCTCTCGCTCCAAGACTAGCTTTGAAACAGGGGCAAACAGCAGTTTTGTCTTAGGCTAACCAAAAGAACAGTTGTTATCTGGCTAATCGCAAAAGGTGCAGGCGCAAGTTTAATGTGCAGGCGGCGCCAAGCGCCTGGAAAAAGCGCAATAGCAAATCACTGTTTGTTTAGTGTTATCCTCTGATTTTTGTGGCAGTGTACTTTATAAGTGCACTACACACGATGTCATCGGGTGGTAAGAGTGAGTGAATGAGTAAGTGTAAGTCTATGGTGGCAAATAGGCCCGTAGCGCGTGCATAAGTCACCAAAATGAACAGGTCTGTTGGAAGCGCGCTTCAATTGCAACAAATGCGCCCCAACCTCTTGTTGCAATTAATGGCGGTGCCGAAGAATGCTTTTTTTAAAATCATTGTCCCGAACTTGCATGGAGCAAAATCGGTGTGAACGGTGCAAAAGTTTGGACAAAATTGAAAATTTATTGTCGGGTGTTCATGCCTACGTATAGAGCGGTTTTCAATTGAGTGTCGACAGTAATTAGCGAATTACTTTGGCTTATGATTAGTTCATTCAGTGATTGGTTCAAAGTTCTCGCGCCACTTTTTCAACCAATCAGAAGTGAAACCAAAACCGATCGTAGCTTGCGCGTGTACATTTTCCCGCGCTTTGTGTCGGCTACGTGTAATTACTTCGAGTTTTCATTGGTTTACTTGATTGTCGTCGTCCTTTTTGATTGGCCAAAGTAATTACTTACACGTGCTGACAAATTACATTGCATTTTCATAGAACCTCAGAACCTTACAATTATAACTTGAGGGGTTCGAACTATGACTTCCAATTACCGCTACCTAAAACGAATTTTCTTAAACGTTCTTTCTCTTGTCGAGGTGCAATGGCTTGAACCGACTGTCACATCAAATACCTGAGATAAGGGATCTTGCAAGCTTTAAACGTGCGATATCCTAGGACACATTTTACATCGCTAGGGCACATTTTTACATGGCTTGTTTCGTATTATTATATAGTAAGTTATGATTGTTACTAATCATTATTATTGTTTAAATTTCCTTGACATTAAATAATTTTGAGCGCAAAGTTATACCTAGTTCATTAGTCGTTTTAACATTTATATCTTGTAATTCTTGTTATTTTAGCATTTATATCTTGTAACTCTTACACGGCATGCCAGAAAACCAGCTTGCTGAGCCATTTACCGTGTTTTAAATAAAGTTGATTGATTGATTGATTGATTGACTTTGGTTTTGGTTTTGGTTTTACGATACTCGATTGAAACCTCAGATTTAGCCATTTCACGTCGAAAAATGCCCCGACTGTAAAAGGCACGTTCAGGGCGAGCAGAGCCTTTGTTTTTGTTCATTAAACCCACCCTTTTCTCGTTTCAGTCCTTGACCCTTTTTTTTTTCTTTTTTTTTTTGTTTTTTTTTTTTGTGGGGGGGGGGGGGGGGTCGAGATTTTCCTGCGCTTGCGTAAGAATCCTTTTCCTGATACACAGACTTGTCAGAAAAAGGCAGCCCAAGTAGGATTCGAACTCGGTCATCCATTTCATATATCATTTCATCGTTAATAGACAGGCAGAATATATATTAGACAATTGTGTGCGTGACCGGAAACGAGATTTTTGTGTTTCCGTTGCACGCCTTGCAATACCTGGTTATCGTATGATTCAGTAACACATCTTATCAGGCTAATTACATAATTTTACAATTCTTTAAATATTTTAAATACCATCGTAGAAACTTGCAAAGCATCTATTTTCTGGTTCTGATTGGAATCAACACCTTAAACAACAGTTTTAAATGTGAACAACCATTCTTCGATTGCACTTAACCATATGGTTGGGTCACGGAATTTGGACTTCAAACTTTGGACTTAAGACTTCGGAATTGACCTGGACATTGACTTAGATATTGTAACATTAGGAAAAAAAAACATTTAAATACTGTGAACTTTAAAGTACCTTGGTCCCAGAGGTTTTTCGTGAGTCGCGATAGAGCCGCAAACCGGTGAGAAGAGAAAAACCTCTGGTTACCTTGGACTTGAATCTCACTTCAATGCATACGCCAGGGTCAGGATCTTACTCTCAGGTTCGGATTGGTTGATATTTTTACGAACACGTTAATCAGTTTGATTGGGTCGTTTGATTGGTAATACTGAGGGGCCGTGTGATTGCTAAGTTGCCATTGGTCTCTTTTGAAATTATCAATTTGATGCGTTTGACAGCTGGCGTCTGCATGAAAGTGAGATTCAAGTCTAAGGTAATCATTGGTTTTTCTTTTCTCGCCGCTTCGCGACTCGTCTTCGCCGCTTCGGGACTCTCACGGCTCAAGAAAAACCTCCGGGACCAGGGTAACTTTAAAGGAAATCGGCCAAAAAATCCTTAGAACAAAGTGTAGGCTACCCGTAGCCTCTTGTTTTTAATGCAGTAAGTGAAGTGTCTGCACTTTTTTATAAGTTTGATTGTTCAAAGAAGTGTTTTAGATAAGTATTAACATGATTTAAGAGCGGTGGCTCTTAACTACCAAGCAGTTGCTATGGACCCCTATAAATAGTAATTTCTCGACTTCCTTTCTCTACAGTTATCCTTTTTTGCCAAGTGAGTTCTGTTTAACATTTCTTTATCTGGTTCGACTCAACCATATTTGGTAAATCACGTGACCAATAATTTTTTAACGCAACAGGAACAGAACAAAATCTGTAGCATGGATTTTAAAAATTATTATTTCTTTTTAAAAATAACGTCATAAAGCCCTTCTTTGATACGCTCTTCAAAATATCAGTTCCATTTTTAGTCCAAATAGAAATTCCATGCTACGGTTTACGAAAAATGATGGGACGGTTTCGCTGAAACACACGGCAGAGAACTGGGACTATTTGCGTATGCACCTTCCGATTGAAGTGATGTCAGATTGCCATTGAAAAAGTTCAAAGAACCATCCATGCAACCTTTTTGTAGGGCTCTTGACTTACAAGCTTCCCTAGCAACCACTGTCTTTCTGTAGTTAAGAGCCACCCCCCCCCCCCCCTCTCAACATGTAAGAGTAATATTGAAAATTCAGTTGTATTTTATGATTGTACCGCAACCTGATTTAATTTTTATCGTGTTTAAATAAAGGATTGACTGATTGATTGATTGAGCTCATTTTCGTGACACAAAAACTGTAATGGCATTCAGACAGCTGTTGATCGCACACTGAAATATTAGCAAGTGGCAAATGTGGCATGCGTCGATGAGCCCGTACATTTTTGTAAAATTCTCCCAGTTTCGCTTCCTCTGCCGTTACGTCATTACAACTTGACGAAATCAGTGCTTATTTTGTCCTTGGGAACTTTTCTGTGTACCAGGATTTCCAGGTGAAGTTACATATATATACAGCTGTTTATGTACTGTACTTTTAATATTCAGCTTTTTTTTTAGGATTTTGAAAACCATCACTTGTTCTATTTCTGGAAGCTTGTCTATCGCAGCCAGAAAAAAATGCAACATGTTTTATTAGTAGCTTTTTTTGTATTTTGTCATCGGAAATTCCAAATATTCCTAAAGTTTTTCTAGGTTTGTCTACAGGGACAACGCTGTCATTTGTTAACTGAATTATGCGAAGAGAAACGCGAGGTTGTTGCGGCGGATGAAAATTGAAACGCGAAGGCAACAAATATGTGCCTTTTCTAAAATGTTGAAATTTGGGAGAGAAAGAAACTAAAATATTTTGTTCGAGTCACAATGACTCAGCAAAGAAGGAGAGAACGTTGTAACTGACGTGGTACTGTGGGAAAGGGACAAGAACCACCCCTTCCCCCAGCGTTGTACCTAGACGATTACACTCGATATTGATATGTGCCAACCACTTCCACCGCTCCCCACCAATCCCCAGACCCACTATCCTCTCCCCCACTATCCTCTCCATTGTCAACCTCAACCTCTCAACCATTTATGTCCCTTGATGTAGCATTTATATCAGGAGCTTGAGCCGTTATAAAATGAGAAGAGAGAAACTTATGCATAATTCATCGACGACGCCTGAACTGATCAGGAATTTGTCTTATAAAATGAACCAGAACATTTCCTGTGATGATTTACCTAAATGGGAAGTTGCTCCTTTGGAAAAAAGATAAAAAAAAAAAAAAAGAAAAGTAGTCAAATAAGCCAGTACAAATAAGTTACCCACTTTTGCAAGCTTTGGAGAAGTATACACTGCTTATTTTTCCAGATTAACAAGTACGATGATAATGGGATCGTTTTTCCTCACACGTATTTACAAGTATTTGGCGAATTAATTTTGAAACTTAAGACCATCGTTTTAATATACAGAAAGTGTGGATGTAGATTTATTTAGTAACCCTTCCAGGCGACTGGTATGTCGGCTGATAGTGTCCGCTGCTGAACATTTGGCCAAGAAGCGAAGCTTCGAGGGCAAATGTGAAATTTTGAGGACATTCTCTCATCCAAGGACATTGTCAGCCAACATACCAGCAAGCCAGGAAAGGGGTTTATTTTATAGCCCTTGCTCGAAAAAAGCTATTGTTGATGTGATGGCGAATACTCGCGATTAACAATTATTCCATGAGCGCGGGTTGGATATGAGATGGTAAATAGCCCACGAGGAGCGTAGCGCCGAGTTGGCTATAACCAGTCTCATATCGGACAAGCGCGAATGGAATAATTGTTTACTTAAATTCCTTAAACTCCAAAAGTTAGGAAGTACGAAATACGAGCGAAAAAGCGAGAAAGTCCGAGCGAAATCGAAAAAACTTGATGAAGATGCGATGTTGTGTAAGACCTTGTGGTTGGACAGACGCAGGCTCATCACAAAAATATTTCTTGCCTTTTCGCCTACTTCTAAACGTCGGAATCCAAACTTTCCACAAAAAGTTTTTTTTTTTTTTTGCTTTATTCAGAGAGAAATTTCACTGTCTGGCGAAAAAAAAAGCTTAGCAACGCTTAGCGCAAGCAATTGCCATACAAGGTCAAACTAGGGTATATGAGCTGATAACCGAGATTGAGTGAACCAATCAGAGCACGAGAAATGCATTAACCGAGGTTGAGAATTGGATGTGATTGGACGAAAACTTGACAAGCTGTCATGTGAAATAAACTCTCTCAAAGCGAACTTTTAGCTTACTGGTTCGTGTTTTGACGTTGCATTGTTCAAAACTTGACAAAAAAAGAGTGCGTTGGTCTCAGGAAAAAAATATCAAGTAATTTCAATTGTCATTGCAACGGCTAAAAAAAGAAACTAAGAATGTTTAAAGCAATAATAATATAATAATAATAATAATAATAATAATAATAATAATAATAATAATAATAATAATAATAATAATAATAATAATAATAATAATAATACCGTATTTATTGGATTAAGCGCCCAGGGCGCTTATTTAATTTTTGGACTTTCAGGGTGGGCGCTCATTCGAGGTGGGCGCTTATTCGAGGCTGGGCGCTTATTAAATTTTCACCATTTTCAGTAAGTAAAAAGTTATTTTGTAACAAAACATGACAAAATATTAAAGCACCTAAATTGTAACTGTCCATTGTTCGGTTTACGTATGCCCAGGACTAACAACTCATTGTTCGGTCTTCGCATAAGTTTCTTTAGCTATCATAATTCTCAATCAACTTCAATGTCATCGTCGCTGAGCTCAATAAGTGAACTTTCTGGTGCTGCCTCCTCGACATCCGCAAATGGGTCAGTCGTGCGAGATGCTGTTAGGGCTTGATGGATGGATGTCAGGCAATCTTGTCCTTGGAGGTGGGCGCTTATTCGAGGCTGGGCGCTTATTAACTTTTTCTATCTTCAGGATGGGCGCTTATTCGAGATTGGGCGCTTAATCGAATAAATACGGTAATAAACATATTTTACTTGGGTAAACCCGTCAGACAAATCTGTTATGAGTCTGGAGCACTTGAAGGATCCACTTTCATTAAACTTGGCCTGTTGCTAAAGTTGAACGAGAACGGTTGGTTTATTTTACAGTTAGTAAACATAGTGTATTAATTCTCTATTTTATAAAATGACTCAGTTTGCATAGGACTAAATCTGAAAGTCGTCTCGAAACTTTCTTCACCTTCGTTGACAGCACATATTGCTGACTATTTTGTGCTCTCCAGATATAGGCCTAGTTAGCAACTATTCACCGAAGGGGAGGTGGCTAGTGATGGATATTTAGCAAGCCGTGAAGCGGCGAGGTAAATATCCAGCATTAGTATAAATACACAGGTGATTATACAAAATCGCGCCCTCTCATTGGCTCGCTATCTTGGATTATCAGCCGATAATCACCTCGACGGACAAAATGGCTGCCAGTAGTCGTTTTGCCACTCTAAGTGAGGATGATTTTCGCGTTGAAATGTTTCTTTTTTTCTCTTTTTTGAAATAATCACCTGTGTATTTATACTAAAACAATTATTCGCCTCAGGCTCAGTGATCATCGGTGAATATTCACCTCGACCTCGTCTCGGTGAATATGCACCGATAATCACTTCGCTTTCGGCGAATAATTGTTAATTAGTATACTAAAACAGTGGATAGCGTTGAACTCGCGCGCTGATTGGCTCGTCAAACTCCGGATATCAAGTGCTATTTACCTCCGAGCAACTCAGGAAAATATGGCGTCCCGATTTGCATCCCTGACAAGTGAAGAAAAAATCCAAATTACTTTTTTGTGGTGTATATTATCTCACTGTTGTAGTATATACTAAGACAACTATTCAGCTCAGTGTCGGTGGCCAGCGGTGGATATTTACCTCGCCGCTTCGCGGCTCGATAAATATCCACCGCTAGCCACCTCCACTTCGGTGAATAGTTGTTAACTAGCCACCGACACTTAGTACATACTAAAACAGTGAGATATATAATAGCAGCCAGTAACCAATCAGCGCTCGCGTTCAACGCTATCCACTGTTTTAGTGCATACTAAACACAAACAGCCGGATATTATTTTAGATATTTAGAAGATTTTGAGATATTTAGAAAATTTCGAGATATTCAGAAAAAAATGTAATATTTAGAACGTTTGAGTGACTGGATGTTTCGTATGTTCGTGGTTGGCCTGCGCATGTTCCATGCGCGAGAAATCGAGGAAAGAGGATGTCGTTCGGTTCCAAATCTGCGCCAGCCAGCGTGCAGAGCGTTTGTTTATCGCCATTTTGAAACGTCACATAACATCTAGCGCGCCGATGAATCATTCGGAAAAATTCGGCAAAAACTGGAGGCATTATCGATCGACACGAAACTTGGTCGGTAACGAGATATGGCAATTAGCGAATCACTGGCCAGTGTTTATCGGAATCGGTTGAAGTAACACCATTCTCTGATTTGCCGAAGATACGGGCGAAGATCGCCTTCGAGCGAGACCGAAATGGCATCTTCAGAGGAGGGTGAAAAACATGGAATCTTTATTCGAAATCGCGGGAAAAATTACATTAGGAAAACATTTGGAAAACATCTGGTGGGGTGCAAGGATGGCGCAGTGGTGACAGCACTCGCCTCCCACCAATGTGACCCAGGTTCGATTCGTCGACTCGGTGTCATATGTGGGTTGAGTTTGTTGGTTCTCTACTCTGCACCGAGAGGTTTTCTCCGGGTACTCCGGTTTCCCCTCTCTTCAAAAACCAACATTTGACTTGTTGTGTTAATTGTTAATTTCACTTTACAGTGTCCCCAATTAGTGCTCCAGCGCTAGAACGACCAGACACTTAAATAAAGTTTCTTTCCTTTCCTTTTTCTTATGGTAATTGTGAGAGGTGTTCATGTCAAATAAAGGTTAGCGTCCCAATTGTTGTGTTATCATATTAGTATTCCACATGGCGTGATCAAACTTTTCATCGGAAACGTGTTTTCCACTCTCAAAACTAACGCCAGAACCTAGTTTTTGCGTAGAATAATCTTTCAAGAACGACGTTCTTGTTTTCTGATAGGATACTTTGCAATTCGCAGGAATTTTGGTAAAGGAATATGTTTGACATCTGTCATCGCGTAACTCAGTACCCAAACTTGCCCGTAATATGTTAACCGGTTGTCACGTCGCTTAAAAAAAAATCCATAAAATATTCACGGATCGGTCGATTTCTCGGAAATGTGAAAGGATGAATGCTAACGAATGGAGAATAAGTCAGAAGTTTCATTTCAATGAAAACACCGCTGGATTTCGTCCACAAGTAATTTAAGGGTGAGAAATCAACTCCCCTTAACTCAGTCTAGGAGTTAAAGAATTAAGAAGCTTTATGTGAACCGAACCGATACGGGTGGTCAAAGCCCCAAGGCGATGCACTATAATCTACGATTACCGCTAGTTCAGGGAAAAACTATTTAAGTCACGTTTTTTGCCCCAAAAAAATGAACAAGGAAAACAAATTTTTAAATTAAATGCTACTTACAGACACAGAAATTCAATCAAAATTAACCCATCCTCCCATATGGGAGGATCGATGGAAGGGAGTCGTTAGATTAGCGAGCTGAAATTCCTGCATCCTGGCTGTTTTTGTCCGATAGAGAGAAGCATTGGTTAAAGGAAGATTCCGACGTGCACTGGGCTAAATCTGTAGGCGACCTGAGCGTTCGGAGTAAATTCCGTCAGTGGATATTCGAGACCACTGAAGAAGTAACCAACTTTGGGGAATTTTTTGTATCAAAGAGCAAAGGTAGAACTAAAACTCGCTAGAAACGCTGAAACGGCCAGATATGCTAAGAACAAACCATAAATAGGACAAGGAGGCAACGTGAGAAATTCCAATGTATTTTAATTTCTATTTTAATGTCCAAGATAAAAAGTTCGCTAAATTCCCCATACAAACCCTTACAAAATTTCTGTTACGCAACAACGAATCCCCTATGATTTCACGTGATATTTGTAGTTCTATTTGTCACGAATCTCCGTGACTGAGGTACCTATGATTTCACGTGATATTTGTAGTTCTACTAGCCTGCGAACGCAGACGTATTTCCGGCGGTCGTTTCTCTCCCCCGAAAAGTAACGTCTGCGAAACCGAGCTGCAAAACTATTTCTGTGACGTAAGAATTATTCACCAATCAGCGTTTAGCTCTAAAAAATCCAGAACTAACTCGCACGATTCGTGCGCGGTATAACCACGTATTCTCGTGGAGAAAAAATGGCGGACACACTGGAAGAAGCGTTCAAGGACGCGTTCAACCAGGTTTGCAATGTTTTTGGATTTGACAGTTTGAATACGCACCAGGAGGAGTCCATCAAATACATTGTTTAAGAGATGAAGGATATTTTTGTAAATCTTCCAACGGGTTTTGGAAAGTCGTTGATTTACCATGCTTTGCCGTTGGTTTACTCGTGCTTGCAGTCAACTGACGAGAATATTAAATATCATCGTCGTGATTTCTCCGCTTAACAGCCTGATAAAAGATCAAATGTTGCGGCTAAATTCCCTAGGAATCACTGCCGTATCTTTGGCTGAAATAGACCCGTAAAACAAACGAAAGAAGTAAAGAATGGGGAATATTCAATTGACTTCGGATCACCTGAACTATGGCTTGGATACGAACCAAGGAGGAAAATGGCAATGAGCGAGTTGTACCGGAAATCTGTCAGAGCAGTTACTGTCGACGAGGCTCATGTTATTTGTCACTGATAAGTGTTAAAGTCTCTAGTACGTCTCCGTGCAGTCCCCCATTCTCGTAAATCAGTTGCAGCTGTTCTGATGCATGACATATCTAACAATTTATCGACTCCAAATAATGCTGATTTATTAGTCGGGCGACCGACTCTAGGTTTACCAGTGTATTTCTTCGCAAATGTCACAGATATGTAGTGAAGGCTCAATGTTCATTTCGCTTCATTTTCATTTCTCTTCGATAACCTTAGAAGTGATTCTCTGTGATGGTAGGCATACATTACAGGTATGGCAGAAGCGCGTTACGGTGTTAAGTCCAATACGCTCAAACCACTTACAGACTGTTCGTGGTAGACCCACATCAAAACACGAAAATGAGCGTCCATTTCGAAAGGTGTCGTTCCGCGAACTCTTGGCAAATATCTCAAATGTTGCTATCAAGCTCTTACAAGTTCTAAAGAGATCAGTTGAGCAGTCATTGAGTACTGATATTTCTGATATTTGATAATCAGCATAATGGCACGGAGGACAACAACAACAACAAGAAAGCCGTCACTTACCGAAGCGAAGATGCAAGTAACTCAAGTTCTTTAATTTTATGACTGTCATGATCATTATTTCATATTTGTACAATGTATCAAGTGGATTATCAGTTCTATCAATTTCTCTTTGTACTGCATCAGTTTTCTGTGTAATCATGTACGTTCGCATGTTGTATACAATTGCGTTACCAACACGAGCAATGTTGAATGTCCTGGGAAAATGTGATGTGTTAGTGGAGGCAATGCAGCCATTTGTACATCATCAACATGATGGCGTAGTGAAAATAAAATATATTGTAATCATAACCGTGTTGTACGTGAATGCCATGTGTCGAGATGTCGTGATCGCGAACCAAGTAGGATTCCTGTGAAGAAGCTGAAACGTCTGTTGCAAAAAAGCAGAAAACTGAGGGTATTTGTGTGGAAAAAGATTCTTAAGATCACTCCTTTGCCGTCAAAACATCATGGTTACATCAGTTGCAGGCTGAGTAGTCAAATGAAAAGAAGGCGAATAATTTGCCAGTCTCGGTTCGTTTGAAAAAGTGAGGAAAAAGCCAGCTTCCATTCAACGAAAATCTCGTCAAACAGTACGTTTACTTGCTTTGGAAAATACACTGGAACACGAAAACGCGTAAATCTGAAGAAATATCAAATGTTGTACACATGCTGTGGACCAGTGAGTTTGTACAAGAATGCATCGGGATCATAGACGATGCAGTGCTAAAATAAATCTATGTAATGACATAGAAACAAATCCTGGGCCTCCGATGAATAATATTGATTGCTATGTCTGAGAACAATTACCAGCTTAATTATAGTGAAAGCGACACAGGTAATCTACATAACAGTGATTCAATAATTGAGGGATATCAGTACAGTATACTTATAGACAGTGCATTTGAATCACTCTTGTCACAAAATTATTCTTCATTTATTCTGACAATAGGATGTATTGGTGTTAGTATCTATCATACTGATAATGGGAGTTAGAAGATTTTTGATTCTCATGCAAGAGATGAATATGGTAGAAGCCATCCCCAAGGTACATGTGTACTATTAGAAGTACCATCCATTCAGGACTTAGTACAGTATTTCCAGGCTATACCCACACTTGGTGACAATTATGAACTCAGAGGGCTGCATATTAGTACATGTGAAATAAGTGCAGTGAACAGTGTTAGAGAACAATGCAACTGCACTTGTGAACAATGCTGTGCTGTAGGACTTTAAACAATGTGTTATGCAACAGCAAAGTCTTGTAGTTATTGCAAATCCCAAGCGTTATGGTTGCATAGCTGACCAAGGAAACAAATTCTATCGTCACCTGAGCTCACAAGTGCAGATTTACCCAAGAGTCTTGATATTTGTGAAGTTGATGGTAGTAATGGTGATGAATTTATATATTGGCATATTCAAATTCGCTTTACAAGCAAGTGATCTATGGGTGAGATCGGGCATAGAGTCAGCAATGTTTTCATGACGAAATGCATGTTGTTTTTGCCAGTGTGATTACAAATTTCGTGATCTTTCTTTGAGACATGCACATCTTTCCATGTATTACACATCTTTTTTAGAACTACTACTCAAAGCTCATGATCCTTAGCAGCACACGTGTGGCCACAGCCCGACTTACGATCCTAGATCGTCTTGTTGATTTCTTAAGCAAGCATTTATTCATATAAAACAAAATCATCTTCTAGAGGTGACTATTTTGTTAAACCCTCAAGAATTGACAAACAAATTAAATCATTTTCAATATATGGTGTAAAAATTTGGAATAGTTTACCTCGTGAAATTCGCCATCTATCCAAAAACAATTTTAAAATTAAAAACCACAGTATCCTACTCCAAAGACTTTCAGAAGAAAATGACTGTATTGATTTATCTGTCTTAATAACAAAAATACTTAATAATCTGGCTTCTGATATTTGCACTTTCTATTGATTTTAGATATTTACTTGTTTTAGTTGACTGCATGCTTTGTACACTAGTTATTTGTATACCTGTTCGCTCTACAATGTCTTGTCGGTGAAACACAACTGAATACCGTAGCTTTCTCTACTAGTTCTCTCTTTTATACACGCGTAACCACTGCTCGCCTCGACTAGCTTTTGCTAACTACGATCAGTGCAGATTGAACATGTATCATATAATAATGAAATTCTACAATAAACAATTGATATAAGCTACATGTAACTTGATCAATCATGCCTAATGTCTTGCAATTGTCTTTCGCCATCCTTTTTACACGAAGGGAAACACTGCCGCCAAAATATCCCCTAATTTCTTCGCTAATTTCGTCCACCTTTTGCAGGGAATCATTGAATCGCACAATACGATTGTAGCACTGCGTGCGACAAATAAATGGCCAGCTTTTCACAGTCGACGTAAACAGAAAGATCAACGTTTATGGCACGATATACCAAAGAACATATGTCAACATTGCTTTTACCAAACACAAGTATCTTCTCCTTAGCCGCCGAGAACTTCCCTCTTCAAAGAATGCAGCATTCACAGTCGTGAGAACTCTTCTTGGGAGTTTCGTTAATGGTTGTTTATATCACTCATAATCACGCTCCACAACTGAGAATCTTACCTGTACGTATGGCTTGTATTTCAGACACGCAATTGCGCGAAGTCGCGCAAGAGTAACTCGAGCTTGCTTCTATCATACAATTTGATTGGTCAAAAACCTAACAAAAGATCTTACGTCACGGAAATCGTTTTGCAGCTCCGTTTTGCAGCTCGGTTTCGCAGACGTTACTTTTCGGGGGAGAGAAACGACCGCCGGAAATACGTCTGCGTTCGCAGGCTATAGTTCTACTCGTCTTGGTCTTTTATCTCCGGAATAGGATTTGCGACCAGCATTTTTAAGGTCAGTATCACTTGACTCTACAAAACGATTTGGTTTTTCTTCCGTGTAAAATAATAATTAATTGTTTAGCATAATTTCAGTACTGAACAACAGAAAAATCGATAGTTAAATTAAAAAATCAATTTTAATTTCCGATGTAAACGTCACATGCGCCCGCGGGGATCCCGCGTGCGAGCAAATGATCAACAATCACATGAAGCAAACAGGCTACATTCAAAGTTTGAAACGAATCAGTTTGCCGCTCTTGAATTTCAGCGAAGCAACTATTTAGAACATGAAAGTCAAAAGAAGGACTCCTTTAGGATTACGCTCGTCGGAAACGTTTGCAAACCAGCTACTGCTAGCCATTTTATTCCGCCAAGCGCGGTGAATATAGCGTCATATAAGGAATCTCTCAACCAATCATATTGCTGGAAACTCTTTGTTCAGCTCGGAAATTATACTAATCACCATAAATCATTGCTCTTTGTTAAATCCCTAGCCTAATAATTGTGCAGGGCTCAAATTTGATTTTACACACCCCGTTTTTTAAAACCACTAACAATAATCAACAGCCTATTTCCATTTGACGTGTTTCTTTGTCTGTCCTGCAGAAACAGTTTGCACTATGAGAAATCTCTCGCAAGCAAAAACTATTTTCTTCCTTTCCGGTCAGACTTTTAAGATTGGTCTAGCTTTTACGGGAAATTTAGATTCGGAGAGACTATCTCGAACTGTTATAATTAAATAGGTGATTATTGAAAATTCTCTGATTGGCTGATTGGTAGCACTTGAGGTACTAGAGCAGAGGGGTTGGCGCAGTGGTCTCTAGTCACGGAATGTATTCAGTCAGTTGCGAAACTGCTTCCGCATTGTAATAAATTAAAACAAATTAAGATTTTGTTAAAACAGATATATGGGCAAAAGTTTGGAGGAAGATGTTACCCATAAGGTTTTTTTTAGCAAACAACCTCACAGGGGTTGGCGCAGAGGTAAGATCTCTGCCTTCCGACCCTAAGGTCCCGGGTTCCATTCCCGGTTCTGCCGAGACTGGAATATTTGGTGACCTTCTTCTTTCCATCCTTCCGAGGTCGGTAAAACGAGTACCAGCATGCGTGGACTGCTTAGAAGCGGCTGCCATCTGCGCCTGTATATGCTTCCAGTCCGCTGGGGGGTAAATTGATCATTGTAAAGCGCCTTTGAGACGTTTGTGATAAAGGCGCTATATAAATGCACCACTTTACTTTTTTGTTTTTTGAGGTGACTATTACGCGATAATCACCTAAGCGTTTTTTTCTTTCCAAAATGGCCCCAAACCGTTTTGTTCAGGTGACGGACGACGAAATTAATTGTTCAAAAAAAATGCATATTTTTCAAATAATCACCTATGCAATTATCCAAGATGTCGCCGAAACGTCGGACGCTTTTATCGTCAGTTTTTGCCAGTATATGTTTATCTAAATCATTGTTAATTGCAATTATACTAAAACAATTATTCACCTCGCCTGCAGCGCATAATTGTTGATTATACCGTGCACGAGCGTTTACAAGTAAGTTATTATGTTGTCAAGGGCTAGTTGTTTCGTTTCCAAGAGTAACTTTTGGGACCTTAACGTCATGAGCAATGAAGCTCTCTTAAATCTACTGTTGGTAAAGGTTAAATTCAAACTCGTGACCGTTTCCAGTTAAATGACGTCAAACCCTGAAAAGGAAACAAAGCAAGTTGCCCTTGACAACATCGTAACTTCAACGTTGAAACTTTGTCACCAAACTTCCCTAGTGTCATATTCAACTGAGAATTGAAGTGCATATTTGATTTGTAACTATTTAACTTGTGTATTTTAGTTTTATTTCATAGAGGGCCACAAGGGTCACCAGTTCACCATACTGTTACCTGCTACCCTTTGAAAATGAAGTCTATAGGCCTTTTTCGATATATGTTAAAATTCAGCTTGATAGTGTGGCAGTGAGGACAAAGACAAAGGAAAGTGGATGATAAGTAAATATTTTTCACATTAATTCCAACTTGTTTCTATTGCTTTTGTCCTCACTCCCTCACTATCAAGCTGAATATTTGATATTTCGAAAATGGCCTGTTGATTAATTGATTGAGTTTTCAAACATTCCTAAGACTGGGTTTACATGAGTTTGAAACCAAGACACAAATTTATAATGTGTTTATCAATAAGATGATTGATTTCTCAAATTCTGCAAATGTTAACAGCGGTTGTCAGCAGTAACATGTAAACTAAATAGTTTACCAATATGGTAGAAATGCTGCAGAGGGGAATTTTACTTGCGGTAATTTAACATTCCGTGCGTGGAATTGAAGGGAGATTTTAATAGGTCTTGAGCAGTGGCGGTAAAAAACTGGACCCACTCGAGAGAAGAAAGAAAACAATAGATGGTTTCACAGTGACGTCATCAACTATACAATCAAAATCGCAAGGACTTTAAGACGACCTAGAAATACATATTTTTTCAATGTATTTTTTCAAGTTTCCAGTTCCGTGACGTCTTTCAAGTACATAAGGCGATGTGTTCATACACATGTATTTATCTTATAGCGCTTTCGTCGCAAAGTGAACTCCAGATATTTTCGTTATATTGGTGAACCACGCAGTCTCCGTACAAAACTCTGCAAAGGTGCGTGAACCGCCTCGACAAATAGCTCAGATACGATGAACCGCACAGACCTGAGAATTGGAGAGGTGATTAAAAAATTCAATTCCTACGACATTCCAAGTTCATGGCCCTTTTCATTGAGCGATTTCGATTTTATTTTCTGTTGCGTGACAGTGAAACTATCTATAGTTTGAGGACATCATACCGCGCATCTTAATTCCTCCATTCGCGCATAACCACAATACCTTCGCGCCTTTGACCACAATCCTTGCGTATCGAAGAAAAATGTGTTCTTCTCCCGATTTGAGAGCTGCCGGTTAGTTCCCTTTAGGCCCACTCACTGCGGCAGCAATTACCTAGAACCGCCAAAAATGACTTAACCAGTTAATAAGTTAACATAACTTGACACATGTCCAAGAGACATTTTTGTGTGCAATAAAAAATGAAAACGTTTCAACCGCTCTCTGGTCTTTTCAAGTCCAAGTTCAAGTTCACAAAGATTCTGCAAATACACAATTTTAAAACAAAAGGCTACAATATTTACTTAACTAAACTACAACACTGAGAAGTTGTTATATAGAGCATAAAAACGAAGCATAAAAATGAGGACAATTATACTGGAGGCATTAAGCAAAGAGCTTCCCACGGAGAGTCATTCATTGGATTATGAAGCTAATATTCTAGCCTATAGAGTGTTTTCACGTGACGTCACGGCAGCTGTTGGTGCCCATAAACAAAAGAAAGGCGGCCATGTTGGTGTCCCCTACTAATCATCTGGGAATTCAGCTCTCTTATCATGCAAACGTTTTCTATTGTTTAGGTGAAAAACAAAGTTACTGATCACGTGAGTGACAACCCCATTGTTTTAAAATTGAACTTGAAATTGCATGAAGAACGGGTTGAAAAGTTGTCAATTCTTATCTGAAATTATTAATTCTGACATATTTTGAATGAGAGACAAAAAAAACTGAATAACTATGTGAACCTTGAGCTCAGGCAATAAATCACCTTTCTGCACAAATAAGGTTTTAAAGTGCTACTATGACCAAAGCATCAATTCTTATGTTTCTTTGGATTTCAAACTATGAGGAAGTAAAAAAACACAAATAACTTAAATGGCTTACACAAATCACTGGTGAACCAGTAGTTTACATTATGGGTCGAGGAGAAAATAGCAAATTATAAAATAAATAACGAAAATAATAAAAAGTGATAAAAACTTAAGACATTATTATGTACAGTATATAAAAATATCAATACGTTCTTAAAATGGTAAAAAGTAAATGGGTTGAGTTGTTATCTAGGAATTTCTAAAATAACGGCTTGTTAAAGCTGCTTTCACTTCTGTTGCTCTTGAGAGCGTTATCAAGGTCGTTCCAAAATCGAGTGGTACTTGCGTGAAAAGTTCGCAGCCCAGTGTTTAAACGACACTTCGGCACAATGAAAGCATTGTTTACAGAGAAGCTCGGGTGTTATAACCATGGGTCTTTTAAGGCACTTGTAATAACGCGCGAGATATTGCGGGCACTCCCTATTTACAATTTTGAACATCATGCACAATTTCTTGTACATGTATTAAGTCATCGATAGGTAGCCACTGTAATCTAGCGAACATTTGAACTGAGCTGAACATGTCCAATAACCTTGCGCCTAATATTATCCTACTCCCTGCAACGTTTTATTTTTTTAACGGTTGATGTGTTAACTATGTTTACTGAACACCAAGTGACCCACGTTTGAAGCCTTGATTTCAAAAAGACACCAGTTTATATTAACTGGAATTTTCCTATTTAATGGTCCGCCATTACTCACTTTAAAATCTTGAGAGAGCTGCATCGAGGAGGAAATGACGTGAAATACTCACTTGTTTAAGAATGCATTGTACGCGGCTGAATAAATATGCAGCATTCGGGCTTTCAGACTTAAAAGTCTGAAAGCCCGACTTGTGTTTTGCATATATTATAAGCTGTATTTACATACTGGAATTTTACCGTAGTGAGAAAATTACGTAACTTTTCCCTAGATCAAACACTCTGAGGTCCATTCGGTCAGTTTTGAACGCGAGTAACGACGGACCGTGAAATCCAAAACTTACCGTCAAAGTAAACAGCCTTTGGATGAATATCGAAGCTCAAAATATTGCCAGTCAGGTGAAAAGCAAACACTTTCATAATCTGAAGACAAAGGAAGTGATTTTTGGATCATAGTAGCACTTTGAACAACAACAAACATACTTATGAAAGCTGGAAACGCATGTAACAGTACATTCTATCCAGTTCTGATAGCGACTTGTCAGTCCAAATAAAACTACAGAATTAAGTGCCGTGTCCAGTAAATCACAACTCCAAGTCTTCAACGTGGGTTTTCACTATATCTTGGATTTTGATTGCTTGGATGCGAACGACTTGCGTTTAATTATGCTTTTCTTTCATTTTAAAAGGGATCTTGGCTGCTCCCTTGTCCAATGTATCCCTATGTTGGCACTTCTGATCTTCTTTTGTGCAGTTTCAATCATGGCTTCAACCACAGAGACTCCTTTAAAATTCGTCTTCTTCGAGGGAGCTCACAGATTTGCATTTGGGATTAAATTCTAAACTTCTATGCTACCTTGCCGAGCCGCTTCTTGCCTTCCTACCTCTTTCTCTATACTGCGCGAGTCTATTCTTTTCTTTGGTCTGTTCTTTTTGTTCTACCCTTTATAGTTCTTGTTCTCTGTGTCGAGTAACCTGCTTCTGGGCATCTTCTTTCCGGTAATGGGCATGAGCAGAACGACCCAGCTGAAGGAATCGCCTCGTGTTTGACAGAGAATCAGCACCTTTAAAAGCCTTCAACCCATCAGTTCAGTGTTGCACATATGTAAATAGGAAAATGGGATTTATGGGAACGCTGAGATGTATAAATTATGTACAGGGAACCACACAGTACAATACAGCTGGTAAAATTCAGAGAGCCATGGGAGTCCCAAAAGAAGTATCCTCTAGCTCTTGTAGCCATCGCACCCCGTCTGGAATCTCTTGCTCTTGCTCTTCCACTTCCTGTATCTCTCTTTCCTCCCTCTCCCTCCTTTCCCTCTCTCTTCTTTCCCTAATCATTCGTTCCCTTCTTTCTATTTCTTGTGCAAACTGTTCACGTTCTTCTCGTTCAATAAGCATCCGTTCATCTAGTGCAGAGGCATCTGCCACACGTCGTTCTAAAGCAAGAAGGGAATCGGCAATGGGCTCGATATAGTTTGTTCCATTGTCTCTATTCAACAAAGCTCCTCTGGAGTTGTTTTCATTGACATTAACAGAAACTGGTGCAAGGCTGGTCTCCGCATTTTCATCAACAGGTGTGGCTGAGGAAACAACTGAATTTCTACTTGCGTTATTATCAAGACCCCGTGTACCGTTACTTGCACTGACAACAAGAGGATGACTTGTCGTGGCTGAGATACCTCTGGTGGAATTAATACTGTAGGCTGAAACGGAGAGTGGAAGAGGCAAACCACAATTGTCCACAATGACCGCTCTTCCAGCGGAGGTAGGCAGTTCGTGATTCCTATTCGCAAGTGACTGACGTCCAAGTGCTAAATCAACATCGTGTGACATTTCATTCGCGCTCTGCTCATCTATGAACACAGAATCACAGTCACTCACGACATGTCTTTGATTGGCATGTAATGACTGTCTCGGCCGAACTCCAGCAAAACCACCACTCCCCAATGGACCAAAAGTAAAGCCCGAACTAGTTAATCCATAAGCAAAACCCGAAGAGGTGATTCTTGAGTTTGCGTTACTCTGCCAATGTATTGGTACCTGCCCCACGTGCGTGTTATGCTGGACGTAGGGAAAATAAGATTCCCTGCTATAATCTCTTTGCCCTGTAACTCTATGATCGGTATTCAGAAAGCCATCACCATTATTTGCACCATCGCGTGATGAGCCATTCCAACCCATAGTGACATTACTTGGTCCTGTGGGAATAGTCAAAGGCGCTGCTGCAGTAGGTGGACTGATTCCATACAAGCTTTCATTGTAAGAAATACCGGCGAGTAATCTTGCTCTTTCAAAATCACCAGAAGGGACATGTGAGAAAGCATTGCCGTCTGATCTGACATACGAATTATTCCCTACTGCCACCTGACAAGCCCCAAAACATGGCCTAACTCTGTAAGCTTCTGATGCATTTGTGCTTCCCTCAACAAAAGAAACGCCCTGCGAGGTATCGTTACCAAGAAAAGAAAAATCTCTGCCGTTTGAGAACAGACTTTCATGAAGAGCTTTGTCTTGTGAATGACGTACTAGGAAATCCCCAGCCAAACCATCGGATATAGGGCTGACGATTAGTGGTGGCGATGGGGGTGATATATCAACCAGTGGGCGTTGTGTTTGAGAGCTTTTGGGTCGAGCGCCCAAACATTCCCAGCCAGTCGAAGAGGAACTGGCTACATCAGAGCCATGCATTCCCAATGTTGTTTGACCATGTGCATTGGAACTTTGTTGCAGGTGGAGGAGATTTCCATCACCAACATGTAAGTTTTCTGGATCGGCCAAAGGGCACAAGGCATAGCTATCTGAAGAGCTGATCTGTAAATCACACTCAGATAATGGAGATCTTGTGTCAGATCGGCTTGTTCCTGACGCCCCATAACACAAATCAACAGACTGTCCCTCAATGTCTCCAACTTCAATATTACCCCCATCAGTCAAATCATTTGTACTGTTCAATAACTGAGCCAGCGCTGGAACCTCTTCTTCACTGCTGCCTGTATCGAGGTTACTCTCACTGGCGATTTCACAACGTGCTGCAGCAGAATGGGTAGTTAAGGCCACTTCTAACGCTTTTGCTGACTTCTCGGAGGACCCTTGTGAGCTGCTACTTGAACTAACTGATGTTCCTTTAGCGGTGCTTAAAACCAATGAATCAGACGAACTAACCGATATGCTGCTACAATCACTTGATGGGCCACTCTTATTAGGAGAGTTAGGGACACAAATGCTCTCTTTGGCATTGGTTCCTACACTTTCCATCGACAAAGGATCATTATCCTTCATGTTAATTGACATATGATTTGCACATCTTTCTTCACCTTGTTCTGGCTCTAGATCTTGCAATCGTTCATCTCTCGATGGTACACAATCCGTTGATGTCCCAGCACTCTCTGAAATTTTAAGCAATGTGGCACAACAATTAATGCATGTACCTGTATAAGAGAAGAACAGCGGTACAAAGGTCTGAATACGAAAAACAGAATCAAAACAAGTATATGTACATCGAAAGGGGGAAGTGATCCTCGCACGCCTCTGAACAATTTGAGCAATAATTATCATTGTCTCTTACAGGCGATAAAAAACCTGATTGAGTGGTTTCATCGCTCAGTTGGTAGGCCATTCCACCAGCATCACAGAGGAGGTCATGGGTTCGAATGATCTTGAAGCCACCTGAATTTTTCAGCCGTTATTTAAGACAATTGCTTAAGTTGTCCACATAAGTGTGAGAATAACTTTTCCCTTTCACCCATATGACATAGCCTGTACTTCAAATATTTAGCAACTATTCACGGACGTGGATGGGGCTATCCAGCACTTGCTACCGACACTGAGGTGAACAGTTGTTTTAGTATAATTTAATACAAAAACAGTGAGATAATATAGCATAAATAGATGGTTTTAACTCACTTATTCCTGCACAGATTACAACATTTTCGGGTGCAAATTCCGCGCGAATTGCTTGAAGGTGAATAGCAAAGGATGCAAAAAAAATGAGTCATAAGAATGATGTAAGGACCTGAAATGTCAAACTGCATTACTGAAATAATATACACATACCTGCTCCTCCAAGATGTCTTCCATTGGTGGTTACACATTTGGATGATGCACTGGCCCCACAAGATTTACTGTCATCACTAGCAGATACTCTGGGTACTGAAAGAAGTTTGCCACTGCGTTTCTCTCTGTCCTCAAGAAACAGGTATCGTCCAACCTCTGCTTTGAGTTGCTGATTTTCTGCCTCCCTCTGCCTTAGCTGTTCCTTCAATTCATTTATTTGTTTCAGTAATTCGAAGCAATTATTCTGAAAGGTTGCAGACTCTTCCTCCTTACTTAACATGAAAGGATCAAGACCACTATTTGTGGGAGTTCTCACTCCAATACCGTTTGCAGCTGACACTTCCATTTCTTCCAAGGAATTTTGACGTTGGGGATGATGCTGTACCTTAATCTGCATATCAGGACATTCATTAGACTCTCTCTCTCTCTCTTCACTGTTGCCTGTATTGAGCCCCAGGTCACTCTCATTGACGATTTCACCACGTGCTGAAGCAGAATGAGTAGTTAAGGACAATTCTGGTGCTTTTGCTGACTTCTCGAAGGATCCTTGTGAGCTGCTAGTTGAACAAACTGGTGTACTTTCAGCGGAGATTAAAGCCAATGAATCAGACGAACTAACAGATATGCTGCTACCACCACTTAAGAGGCCACTTCGATCACGACAGTTGGGAACAAAAATGCCTTCTTTGACACTGGCTCTGACTTTATCCTTGGGCAGAAGATCATTATCCTCAATGTTAATTGAAACAGGATCCTCACTATCACTCTCAAACGAAACGGATGCATACAAGTCGCAGTCATGATCTGGTGTAAACTTCTGGCTATTAACGTCACTTCTGTGTGCAAAACCCAGTGTAGACTTGCAAGACATTTGAGTTGCACATCTTTCTTTATCTAGTTCTTGTTCTAGATCTTCCAATCTTTCACCTCTCGATGGTAAAGAATCGGAAGATGTACCAGCACAGACTGAAATTTCAAACAAGAAGGCAAAATTAAGGCATGTACCTGCATCAGAGAGGTGAACAATGCTACGAATGTCTGAATAAGTGGAACAAAACAGGATCAAAACAAGTATGTGTACATCGTAAGGGAGACTTGTAACCCTCGCACTCCTCTGGAAAATTTAAGCATTTGTCTCTTACAGACACCTGAAAAACTGAGTGAGTGGCTTCATTGGTCAGTGGTAGACCATTGCACTGACATCACAGAGGTCATGGATTCGAATCCTATTGAACCCATGCACTTGAAGATTTCAGGTGTCTGTTTTTCATTGTGTCCAGCTGAGAGCCTAGGAAAACTTTTCCGTTTTGCCTATGGCTCACACCATACATTTGTTTCAATTCAATGTACATTGCAACAGTGGCTGAGGAACAGCATCTAAAATACTGGAACACGGTGTGGAAAAGAAAACCAACTCAGATCCTAACATTATTGAGTTAGGAATAGAAATGTAATTGTAATTTCAAGTAAAGCTATGATCCTCGCAGTTGTGGCCACAACTTTAGCAATTGTGTAAAGAAGCCTGATAAATTCAGGACTTCAACGGGGTTTGAACCAGATCCCAACGTCAGTGGCTTCATAGCTCAGTTGGTTAGAGCCTCGCAACGGTATCATGAGGTCACGGGTTCAAACCCCGTTGCCGTTGGGAGCTGGTCATTTGCGGATTCTAATTTTCCCGTGAGGAATCAATCAATGAACGAAATGATATATGACATGAATCATACTGAACTGCGGATATGAAGTGAAGTAAAGATATGATCCCCGCAGTTATGGCCACAATTTTAGCAATTGCGTAAAGAAGCATGATAAATTCAGGCTACACCAAAATCTTTTTTTCCCCATAGACCATTTTATGGGTACGGTGGCCATTTGGAAATCCATTGTTTCAAATAGCTATTATGGAATTCTAAGGGGGTATGCATACTAATTTGCCCCCTTCAAATCCCATAACAGCTATTTGAAACATAAGATTTCAAAATGGCCACCATATCCGTAAATGGTCGATGGATCAGAGAATTCAGTCCATACCACTGGTTTTACTCTCAGGATAGGGTAATCCAAGTTTCTCCACGAGGTCACAGCGCTGGATCCCTTTAAGCAGCTCTCCAATGTCTGTGCACGGGTGTTCACTGACTCTTTCCACCTCTTTGAACAGTTCAAAGCCCACTTTCATCTTGGCAAGCCTGAAACCATCAACTTTGCCCCTGGCCAGAGTCTTCATCTGTTTGAATTCCTCAGCCGATAACGAGTTGGAAATGTCTATAAACCTTGCTTGCAAGTTAAAATCTGCCAAAATATTGCACAACAGAGGTGGATTTTAACATTAATCTTCCAAAATCCCCAGAGCAACTAAAGGGCACAGGTTCTATAGCACCCTTAAAAATATGGATCATGTGTCTGCCCTACGGGTGGAAGGAACCCTGCGGTGTAAGCCAATGCAGATCTAGTAATTTTGACCACACCAGACAAAACAAAACAAAGAAAGAAAAATCAGTCATTAGAAAGATGTAGGAGCATGAAAGGTCAAGCTGCAACATCAAAATACTGTTCACATACCTGGGTTGTCTTGGAGTGAAGCTGCTCCACCAAGATGTCTTCCATTGGTGGTTCCACATTTGAATGATGCACTGGCCCTCCAAGATATACTCTCATCACTAGCAATTTCGCTGGGCACTGAAAGAAGTTTGCCACTACGTTTCTCTCTGTCCTCAAGAAATAGATATCGTCCAACCTCTGCTGTGAGTTGCTGATTTTCTGCCTCCCTCTGCCTTAGCTGTTCCTTTAATTCATTTATTTGTTCCAGTAATTCAAAGGAATTATTCTGAAAGGTTGCAGACTCTTCGTCCTTACTTAACATGAAAGGATCAAGACCACTATTTGTGGGAGTTCTCACTCCAATATCGTTTGCAGCTGACACTTCCATTTCTTCCAAGGAATTTTGACATTGGGGATTATGGTTTACCCCAATCTGCATATCAGGACATTCATTAGACTCTCCAAGAGGCTCTTGAGACACCACAATGCTTCCTAGTTGTTTTGGAACACCATCTATTGAATCACAGTTATCTGAGTTTTCCTTCTCATTTAATTCTGTCTTCAACTGAAAAACGTCTGCATAATGGTGTGTTTCCTTTGTTTCTGGTTTACTTTGTGCTTTAGCTAGACAGCCAGCAGCCAAATCCTCATCTGAACATTCGCAAGGCTCCTCTTGATTGAATGGATCACCTAGGCTTACTGATAGTGAGTTCAGAGAAGATGAAGGAAATGCTGATGACGGGAATGAGTGCTCCTCAATGCTCTCAATATGGGGGACGACACTGTTCAAGGCTTCAAGCTCAGGTCTAACATTTCTGTCACTTAACAGGCATGAGCGAACATCCTATTAAACATACAAACAAAAATGATATTTTTATGATTGCAATAACTAGAAAACATCCTCACACAGGTCTCAACACTCTGCTTCTCTTCTACCAATACTGCTTTCGGCGATCTTTTACCTTCCCAGAGAACACGGCAGTTGAGAACTAGGTCGCATGATTATATTCTACCTAAGGTCCGGACAAGTTGTTTTAAATCTGTTTTTATTAATATATGTCTTTTTAATAATTTTCATTGTCGTTTTATTCACTTTTTTTTGCCTTGTAAATTGTTGCACGTCTGTTTGCACAATGAACTCTTAATAAAGTCCTTTATTATTATTATTGTTATTGTTATTATTATCATTATTGTTATTATTACTATTATTATTGTTATTATTATTATTATTATTATTATTATTATTACTGTAATTAAAAGATAAGAACAATATTGCCGGTTTTCACTGTCACACCATCATCAAAACCATTCAACAAATACAACAAAGTCAAGAATCAAAGAGATGAAACAAGATGGATATTCAAACAGTCTCGCAGAGGTTCTGGTCTGTGAGATGTTTCGTGTGGAGAATTTTCAAAGAAATGTTTACACAAATTTACAAGGCTTTGTATGGAGACGCCATGTTTGTGTCCCTCTGAGGGGCACAAATATAGCGGCCGAAGGCTAACGAAAACGTATGTCCTTGAGTTTTTCTGTAAAAAGCCTGTAGTCGTCTTCTGAGGGCTCATAAACATCCATATGAGTATTTATTCCCATACAAGGACTGTTGATTGCAAAATCTCAGCAGATAAGTCACTTTTTTAACCTAAGTGACAGCATTCTCGGTCGTCATTTTAAAATCGTGTCACGCAAAAGCTTAGAAACTCAACCTCGCTTTATCACAAGACGAAAAACCCTATCAAACTGAAAAATTATGAAAAGATAAATCTTCAGCTGTTCTAATAACTAACCAAACTAAAATGTCAAAAGGATTGATAATTACTTATTCTTTAATTGTGATGACGTCACGTGAAAACCAAGAATTGGAGACACTGGACTTTTTACAGCTACATGTATGACAACAAATCAGATCAAACTAACGCATTCGCCAACTGTTGGTTTGACTGTTGGCCAACGCATGCATCAGTCATCAAGTATCTTTACTGGTTCTTACCACGTGTCAGCAATGTGTTTGTGGTATGCAATGTGGTGTGGTGGTGTGTAGTGTGCAATGTGGTATCAATTTTAGTAAAATCATCTGGCATTACGCAGGCTAAAATCTGCGTGTCACTATTTTTCAAAGTGGAGAAGTGGATATTGGTTTTCTTAAAAAAACAAAAAATGCAAATCTCAATGAAACTTCGGTCAAGTTTGGATTTTTCTTAAGGTGTGGATTGCACCCCATGCAAAAGAGCCATACCTTGTGAAACCTTCGTGGCCCCCAAAAAAGCAATTAACATAATGCCTGAATATCAGTGTTGCAAATTGAATGCAAACGTAGTCACGTTCAATTGGATAACAAATACAGCTGTTATTTCTCAATTCCTTTGTTCAAGAAAAAGTGATCCTACCAAAAAAAGTCTCAATAGTTGTGAGACAAATCAATTTAGTATTTTTGAGAGCAGTTACACGAGGGCTGGCTAACAAGCAATAAGCACCTTGAAGTACTACTATCGAAAGATCTATCTTGGAAGTCACACATATTTGCTGTTGTTGCAAAATCAAACAGGTTGCTTGGATTACTTAAACGGACTTTTGGGAAGAGGTCGACAGCTTTGCTTGTTGATTATAAAGTGACGGTGTGCCTTACCTGCGATAAGGCCCAATTGAGCATTGCTCTCGTGTTCTCTTATGTCGGCGCTCGCTACAATCGTCGTCCCTTCGGGTAACGAAAATGGAGCATGATTGCAGGTTATGATGCATCCAATACTCGAGTATGCATGTCAAGTGTGGACTCCCCATCAAATATACCTAATTTGAAAAACTGGAACGTGTCCAACGCAATGTAACTAGATGGGTTCTTGGAAAAGGTATCTCATACGAAGAAAGAATCAAGTCTTTCAAGCTGCAATCAATTTGCCAGCGAAGAGGATTTCTTGGTCCAGTTCCACTCTTTACATTTATTAATGGAAACGTTTCAAATATTGATGATTACGTGTCCTTCAGTAACTGCAGAAGAACAAGAAATAGTCATAATTATAAACTTTTTAAGCCTTATTGTCGGCATCAGTTGCAGATCTTTAATCTGTTAACAGCTTCAAAAAAGCCTTAAAGAAGAGTTTATTTACAAATTCTACCTCGCTGTCACGTGACCAGAGATTCCATGAGATACACGATGTGAATGTACTGATCACTTAATGCGTTTGATTCATGGTCACCGGTCGCCTTTCGTAAGTCTCCGTTTCTTTGGTGTTTTTGAAGTTAAATTTCTTTTCCTTGTAGCACTCACAGTGTACTGTTTCTTTTCTGTGGTAGTGGAGCCGTCTTATCCAATATTCCTTAAGTTTGGAATGGGCAACGAAGGAACGTCAACACACGTGCTGATACAGCACAGGAAAGCTGAAAATGAGCTCGAAGAGCTGCAACTTACATAGTCGGATAAACTAGGCAGAGGTCGTCAAAGACCAAAGCTCCTAGTCAGGAGGTTAAGCGGAGAGAACCAGCCAAAAGATTTCACGTGGAAGAGAACCAGTCGCTTGACGTGGTCATTTCGTTTGCTGAATCCCTTTCGGCGAACTTCACGGTTCTTACCGAGAGCATGACTAACAGCTTTCAGAAGCTTGGAGAGAATTTAAACGTGATGAATGATAACATATATGTCTCTCGTTCACTGGCCTGAAGCCGAGCTTTCTGAAGATATATCAGAACAGGTTGATGTTAACGAAGTTAACGAAGGTTCTGAGAAGCATCCGAACAATGGCAAGAACGACGCTGATGAGTCAGCTAGAGGCCAAGCAGAGCCTCCAAGTAAAAGGAAAAAAGCTGGCGAGTCAGCCGCAGAGGAAGGAAATTCTATTTCTACTCGGACCAAATTTCTCTCTAGCCTCGAGAAGAAGGCAAATACGCAGGAAGCTACCGGCCTGAAGACAAATGATTCCTCGGCTTCTCACGTAACTGCCCTTATGCGGCAAAAGCCCGCATAAGAAAGTGCGAAACATTTCAGAAAATTCTCAGACCTGAGAACTGTCCCGGCCTGTCAAAAATAACTGTTAATCAGGTTATTTGGGATTGAGTTTTGGCTGAGGACAGAACAGGCAACGTGAAAATGGAATGAGTTCAGAATGCGTTGGTTAAAGGAACCACAAATGCGAAAATGCAATGAGTTCAGAATGCGTTGGTTAAAGGAACCACAAATGTAGCTTTAATAGCAGATCTTGTCTCAAAGAGCTCTGAAGACAAGGACAACATAGATAACACTGCCACTGCACTGCCTTGTTGGACAAAGTAAGGAAGCTAACCGAAGACTCTGTGCTGCTTAGGATCAGCCAACTGGGAGTTGGTACTCTATGTTTGGAAACGACGTTACCAAGCAAATTAAAGATATCACAGATGACAATAGAGTTACCCATAAGCTGTTGGATAAAAACAAATCTTCGAACAGACCCTCCCATGCAAACAGGGGCTCTGGTAGGGGTCGTGCAGGTTTTCGAGGGTCCTCATCTCAAGGGCGAGGTTCAACCAACGGTCATTTTTTAAGAACATTCCACCAATCCCACACAACAACCTATAGCAGGCCAAAGCACAACCAGGAAACATCCAAGAACTAATTCAGGAGCCTCAGGTAAATACAGTTCGATGTAAACCTGCAACTACAAAGGTTGCTGGTAGAATTCAGCACTTTTTTCAGGCTTGGAAGCACTTTAGATAAAGTCATTTTAGATATGGTCAAGGGTTGCCATATAACATTCACACATGATCAATTTCCATTGCAGCTGAGTCCCCCTCAGTCAATTAAGTTTACTGATTGGGAATCTAGCCTTATGGATCAGGAAATTAATACATTACTTCAAAAGGGTGTAACTGAGGAAGCTATTCATTCACATGGTGATTTTTTGTCTAATGTGTTCCTTGGACCTAAGAAAGATGGGAGCTTTAGAATGATTCTAAACCTCAAAAATTGAACCTTGCACGTTAAATACAATAAATTTTAGATGGATATTCTGCAGTCCATAGTGAAGTTAGTAACTCCTGGCTGTTATATGGCAACAATTGATTTAAAAGATGCATACTATTCAGTTCCGGTAGCACAGGAACATCATAAATATCTTCGTTTCATTTGGAAGAGTAAACTCTACCAATGTACTTGTTTTCCTAATGGGTTTTCATCTGCCCCATGCCTATTCACCAAGCTAATGAAACCTTGTTATCTGCATCTAAGGTGTCAAGGGCATATTGTGTCCAATTATATTGATGACACGTATCTTCAGCAACTGTTATTCAATGATGCCCTTAACTCTTAATTGATGCTTGCAAGAGTTTGCTTTCTAGACTGGGTTTGCTGATTCACCCTGAAAAGTCTTTGGACATTCCAAGTCAATAGCGATTGTTTTGGGATTTATCATTAATTCTCTTGAAATTACTATTTCCCTTACAACTGAAAAGAAGACAAGTTTGTTAGAGCTCTGTCATAAAACTATGCAGAGTGACCAGATTACAATACGAGACCTAGCCAGACCTATTGGGAAATTAGTATCCAGTTCCTGGTGTGGCTTATGGCCCTCTTTTCTAACGTGATTAGAAATAGCCAAAACTGAAGCTCTTAAACTAAAAGAGGCAATTACAATTCAACCATGGTCCTTTCTGATGACATGAAATCAGAATTACAATGGTGGGTCGATAATCTGGAGACAGCTACTTCCCCATTTTCAAATGGCAAGACTGATATAGTGATTGATACTGATGCCTCTCTTATTGGCTGGGGGGCTGGTTGTAATGCAGTTTCAGCCGAGGGTAGTTTTACATCATCAGATGTTTCCTATGCCGAAGGAAACATTAATTTGCTTGAACCTTTAGCAATTAAATATGGTCTCCAATCCTTTGCTTCAATCATCAAGAATAGGCATATCTTAGTACATTGTGATAACCCATCAGCAGTATCTTATATTTCCAATATGGGAGGTACTCACTCTAGGCTCTGCAATGCAATTGCAAAAGAAATATGGTTGTGGACCATGACTCAAGGTGTATGGATAACCATCACCCATATTCCTGGCAAATTAAATAAGGAGGCAGACTTACGGTCAAGAAATGTTAATGACAGAAGAGAGTGGTCATTAGATCCCTGTACTTTCGAATTAATTACAAAGAAACTCGGACAGCCAGAGATTGATCTGTTTGCCTCTTATTCTAATGCCAAAGTTGCTTGTTACTATTCATGGAAGCCTGACTCAGGGGCTGCTGATGTAGATGCCTTTACTGTCAGTTGGATTGGACCACTGACTTATTGTTTCCCACCTTTCAGTTTGCTAGGCAGATGCCTGTAAAAGGCAGAATGTATTGTTCTAATTCCGAATTGGCCAATACAACCTTACTATTTCAGAGTCATGGAAATGTTGGTCAGTCTACCGCTAGTTCTTGCAAGTCGACCACAGTTATTTCAGCTTCCACATGATCCTCTTTCGGCATCCACTGTTCCCAAGGCTTCAACTGCTGGGATGCAAATCACCAGGAAATCCCTTGAGAGCAAAAACATTTCAGGACACTGCCGAGATTATCCTTGCATCTTGGCACTCAGGAGCACAGAAGCAGTATCAAACCTATCTCAACAAGTGGCTTAATTACTGTTGTGAAAGAAACTTGATTCACTTCATCCCTCTGTAGCAGATGTTTTTTCAGTTTTTGACAGCGTTGTTTGAAAAGGATCTCAGTTATAGCTCACTGAACACTGCAAGGATTGCACTATCTACTATTATCACTGTTGATGGTAAGTCCATAGGAAGCCACCCTCTTGTAGTGCGGTTTCTGAAGGGTGTCTTTAATCTACGACCACCAGTACCAAGATATAAGGAAGTGTGGGATGTATCTATTGTGTTGAGATTTTTGAAGACATTGTCACCAGTAGCATCGTTAAGTTTGAAGAAAGTTAGCCTCAAATTGGCTATGCTTCTTCGTTTGGCCACTGCTCAGAGAGGACAAACTTTACATCTGTTGGATATTAGTCTTATGTCTACTTATGACTCAAGAATTGTGTTTACATTTAGTAAGCCCCTCAAGCAGTCTAATCCAAGGACACAAATAAACCCTTTGGTTCGTAAGGCCTGTACTCATTATGAAAGTGTGTGTTTTTTCTATCTTTAAAAGAGTACCTTCAGAGAACCAAGACTCTTCATGTTACTGGTTCTCAACTCTTGATCAGTTTTCAGAAACTTCATAAAGCTGTATTGCAGGACACCATAAGTAGGTGGATAAGAACTGTCATGCAAATGTCTGGAATTAATTTAGATGTTTATAAAGCATATAGTACCAGGGCAGCTTCAGTGCCTGCTGCCCATAGGGCACAGGTTCCTATTCAAGAGATTCTCAGCAAAGCTGGGTGGTCATCTGCTCAAACGTTTGCCATTTATTATGACAAGAACTTGGACACTTCAGAAAGTAGTGCCTCTCAGTTTCAGGAAGCTATTTTGACACTGTAATGTTCCCTTTTGAGGACCTTGTAATAAATGGGTTGAAATCTATCCATTCTGTTTGTTAGTTGCCATTTGGCAAAAACTTGGTTTTTCCTGATGTGCCAACTTTGGCTTTTAAGTCTCATGGAATCTCAGGTCACGTAACAGTGAGGTAGAATTTAAAATTAAATGACACTTACCTTGGAAGTGGAAGTTCGATGATAATTCTACCGATCTGTAGAGGCCATGAGATTACATGCCCATCCCTCTCTTCCCAGAGGGGAGGGAAGTCGAACCTGCATTGACGTTTTAGGTTTTAGGCAGTTGGCACATCAGGTGTTGGAGGGTGATCAGTACATGCGCAGCGCATATTTCATGTAATCTCATGGTCACGCTACAGATCGGCAGAATTATCATCGAACTTCCACTTCCAGGTAAGTGTTGTTCACTTTTAGATTAATTCATAAGAATATCGCTATATTTAATCTACATTTTAGATTTTTTTTTTTGGGAGGGGGGGGAGGAGGGGGGATTTAGTTCCCCTTTACTATAACCTGTTTAATGAATGGGACGTCATTGTTATGGTTTCCATTGTTTAAAGCATAATAAGAAAACAAAGGATTTCTTTGAAGCTAAATGGATAGTGTCGCCTCTCGTAAATGCTTAATTATTTAAAATTTTAATATGTATTCACTTTCTATGTAATTTGTTTGATATTGGTGTGTTTTTCTTTTTTTGTTGTTGTTGTAGTGTTGTAATATCAGTTGTAGTTGAATTATTAGTGTTAATTAGTTGTATTTTATTATTAGTATTAGTAATATTAGTTGTAATATTATAATTATGTAGATATTAGTT
Organism: Montipora foliosa; assembly: GCF_036669935.1. Taxonomy (NCBI): domain Eukaryota; kingdom Metazoa; phylum Cnidaria; class Anthozoa; order Scleractinia; family Acroporidae; genus Montipora; species Montipora foliosa. Next base: position 57,777,862 of record NC_090871.1, read on the forward strand.
GTAATATTATAATTATGTAGATATTAATTATGTAGATATTAGTTGTAATATTATAATCATGAAGGTAGGTAACTAGTTTGCTGTATTAATATCGACTTGTGTTTCAATAAAGTAAGTTGATGCAGTGAAAAAAAAACTTAAATGTACCGGTCTCTGCAGTGCAATGATGCTGAAGATGATGGAAGCTGTGATAATGATGCCGATGACGATGACCATGAGTCATCTGATGTTTATAATGTTGATGATAATCATGACGATGATGATGATGATGATGAAGAGGAGGAGAAGGAGGAGGAAGAGGAGGAGGAGGAGGAAGACCAGGGACCTTTTATCCTTGTCAGGGAGTTGTGATAAAATTGCATTTGGCTGATTGAAAGTAAGTGGTGCAAAATATGCCACAAGGCATTTCATGAAAAAAGGCTCCTTTACATGTTATAATGGACACGAGATCAGATTACCAAGTTACATTCCAATAGAAAGTATAAGTAATATTGGGGCAATCTGGCGCTATCTGTCCGTTCTGTAACTGTTACGTGTCAGATAGACCCCTAATTTAAAGTATGAGAATTTTTGTTGAAGATTCGCCACCACTGACGATGGTTACAAAGCATTTGAAAGTCAAGCCTCGTTTCCATGTTGGACTCTGAGGGTCACACTTTTAACCCCCCGTAAAAGCCGTTGGTGCAAGTTCCAAAATTGCCAACAACATTTCACAACTATTGATGCAAAAGTAAATAAATATTGTTTTCCAAATGGTCTGGATAGCACAACTGTTACTAATATTTTTAAAAACACAGAAACACTTTTGAAACAGCGAAACATGTTCCTTAAACTGTAAGTGTGATTGTATTTTTAAATATATAAATAAATATTGATATACAGTTTTAAGGAAGAGCACAAGGAGGTTTTTAGCAAGTGTCTATCGAGAATAAAAAAAATTGCCATCAGCAACTAAATTTGCAACATGAAAACAACATAAATTTTGTGCCGCGAATACAAAAAGTTACCATCAGCGTAAAACATTTTGGGAAATTTTTGGTCCGTTGAATTTTTCTATTGTTCTTTTGGCTGCACAAGTAAATCGCAAAAATCGAAAGTGACATCGATTTCAGCAGCTGTCTGTGATCAAGTTACCTTGCGTGTTACTAACAACTGGATACATTTGTGGCAAAATGGCAGCAAGACTTGTTAGTTTGTTTTTCTTTCAAGTGTTATAAAAGTCAACAAGAAATGTGCGAATTCAACATAAAGATCGCAATCGTCCAACTCTTAAAGTGGACCGATGAAAGAATGGCATTCTTTCTGCAAAGTCAAAAATTCACTCTCCTAGACGAGGTTTTTGATCGCCAGTTAATTCCATCGTTTTGCAAATAGAAACTGCTTTATTACTCATCAGCATCACAAATTCTTGCCAATTTTGGGGCTCATTTGTTGAAGTTCAAGCACAGTTTAACAAACTGTTTATTTTCGTGATTTATGCACATGGTGAGGGCCTATTGCTGCCACGGAATTACACTCTTGCACTCACTCACACTTACAACTCGGTGACATAGTGTGTAGTGCACTTATAAGTACACTACCACAAAAACGGATGTCTAAGCAAAAAAGGACATGTAGTAGGGGACAGAAACTGAAAGTAAATTTGTGAAGTTCGAGCAAACCTCAAAGCAGTTGTAGCATTCATTGTGGCTGGAATCGGGACAGCATTCATGGTTCCCTTCAAGTCGTTTATCCAAACATACATTGCAAACTTCACATTGGCATGACTTGCCGGCGTGGATTCTGCATCACAAGCAAAGTATGACTACTTATTACATAGATGCTGATGAAATAATATTTTCCTTTTTACTAAAAAATGATGTCTTCACTGCGCACAGTGGAGATATTTGCTTTTACATTATCTCTCACATGTAAGTATACTGGTGTCGTCATGGTTACTAACACAATAAAAGCCAATAAAAGCGAGCTTCCCCTTCATGATTGTAAGATGTGTTTGTTCAGTAAAGGCAGGGGCAAACCGCTTCAACATCCATTCGATTTTGTTGAACGATGTTGAACCATGTTGACTGTTCAGGTGAGCCAACGGTTTCAACACATCATCAACATTTGATTCAACAAAGTTTGCTACTATGGATACGGACTTGCTACTATGGACCAAGACCTGGATACGTCATTGGAAGACCATTTAGTGTGCACGTGCATACCCAACAATGCTGAAAGAGGGAGGCAAATGGCTGCAACTTCATTCAACATTCGCGATGACAAAAGAAACGTTGAATGGTTGTTGAAGCAAAGTTTCAACAGCTTTTAAACTCAGCATTGTTCGAAATTTGGCTGGGCATGTGTAAGATTTATTTGCATCATGGGCACTTTTCAGAGAAGGCAGCCCAAGTAAGATGCAAACTCAGTATCTCCTCATTAAGAGGCAATCACGATGACCACTAAACCACGGAAGACTATGCAGCAGATTAATGGGGAAATATGTATTAAAGAATTGTGTGCATGACCGGAAACGAGATTTTGTGTTTTCCTAGCACGCAATGCAATATCTGGTTATGGTATGACTCAGTAACATTTCTTACAGGGCTAATTACAGTACTTTATAAATACCATCTTAGAAAGTTGTAAATCATCTGTTTACTGGTTTAGAGCCAATGCCGTTAACATCAGTTTTAAACAACTATTTTACAAACACACTTAAACGTATGGTTGGGCCAAAGAATGTGGACTTTGGACTTAGTACCGGTGGAATTGAATTGGATATCGACCAAGATATTGTAACATGACAAATCACTGAAATGCTGTGAATTAAAAACGAAATTGGCTAAAATTCCTTCAAACAAAGTGCAGGCTACCTGTAGCCTCTTGTTTAACATCGATTCAACGTGAAAGAAGGTGGGGGAGGGGTAAGCGGTTTCAACATTGCTGTTGAACAAAATCGAATGGATGTTGAAGCCATTTGTCCCGCCTCAATATGATTGTACTCTATTACATAAACAATCATACAGCTCTCTTTGACATTATAATGATTTGCTTTTCTTAACTTGTATCATGTTACACAACATGCATGTTTTAGCGGCTGGTAATCACTTTTTTTGCACTCAAGATAAAATTCGTATCTACGCACAGTCATGTAATATCCTGTATGCACCCCCATAATAATAATTGCGCCTTGAATTGCTCACCATTTCCAATCTCTTTTACAACCACTTACCGCCCCAGGTAGAAAACCTTGTGGAATAGAGATGACTCACACGTCACCAAAGGAAGGTGGGATGGCTAAAGAATCTGACACGGAATCACAACGAAGTGACTTGAAGAAATGGACTGAAAACACCAGATGAAACCCCAAGGTTTTGAAAGTGTGTTTGCATAACTCATGATTGGCAAAATTTTGAGCTTTTATTTTTATCCAAAGGTTGTTTACTTACAATGTAAGTTTTGGATTTCACAGTCTGCTATTACTCACGGTATGCTATTAATCACGTTCAAAACTGACCGATTGGATCTCAGAGGGTTGGATCTGGGGAAAAGTGAAGTCATTTACTCACTAGCTTAAAATTACTGTGTGTAAACACAGCTTATTATGCATGCAAAACACAAGTTTAGAAGTCTGAAAACCAGAAATGTATGCGCTGCATATTACTTCAGCCGTGTATTGCACACTTAAACTAGTGAGTCTTTGACGTCATTTTGTCCTCAATCCAGCCCTCTCAAGATTTCAAAGTTGGTAATGGTGGATCATTACTCACGGTCTGCTATTACTCACGTTCAAAACTGACCGATTGGATCTCAGAGGGTTGGATCTAGGGAAAAGTGAAGTCATTTACTCACTAGCTTAAAATTACTGTGTGTAAACATAGCTTATTATGCATGCAAAACACAAGTTTAGAAGTCTGAAAGCCAGAAATGTATGCGCTGCATATTACTTCAGCCGTGTATTGCACTCTTAAACTAGTGAGTCTTTGACGTCATTTTGTCCTCAATCCAGCCCTCTCAAGATTTCAAAGTTGGTAATGGTGGATCATTACTCACGGTCTGCTATTACTCACGTTCAAAACTGACCGATTGGATCTCAGAGGGTTGGATCTAGGGAAAAGTGAAGTCATTTACTCACTAGCTTAAAATTACTGTGTGTAAACACAGCTTATTATGCATGCAAAACACAAGTTTAGAAGTCTGAAAGCCAGAAATGTATGCGCTGCATATTACTTCATTTTGTCCTCAATCCAGCCCTCTCAAGATTTCAAAGTTGATAATGGTGGATCATTAAATAGGAAAATTCCAGTTACAATAAAGGTGTCTTTTTCAAATCAAGGCTTAAAACTTCGGTCACTTAATGTATAGTTAACGTAGTTTTAAAATCCAAATAAAAAGAATATTTGATTTTTTGATTGAAAGAGTTCACATTAGTCTATACTCACTCAGTGATCGTGGTGCTTCAAGCAATTTGCTTCACTATGTCGCAGTAATTGAGCATTATTCACTCCTGAGGGAGTGAATAATGTGTGATCCAAACAAAATAAAATGGCCAGCTTAAACTCTCGTTTCGCCAGCATTTCTGAATTGGAAATACGAAGAATAAAAGATGAAGCTCTACCAGAGGACACAATGAGGGCTAAAATTTTGGCCTTCGTTTTTCCAGATAATTTTGCTAAAAAGTAAGCAATCTTCACGCCAACTATTTGTTTCACTCGGAGTAGTTCTATTTTGTACACTGGTCTTCCACCAAACAAATTTGTTACTAAAATTGAGCAAATGCAAAAAGGGGAATTTAAAAAAAAGGTTTAAGAAAGTTGTACATGCAAAAAAAAAAACAATAACAAACAAGGCGTGTCACATTATAAAAAAGAGCAACGCTCACTTCTTTCAGCCACCAATGACAGTGAAAATGTTTTAAAAACTGACTTTCGATTCAGATTGCTGATTTGATCATACATGGTGCTAAATGACCACATTGCTAAATGTAGTTTTATGATGAGGATTTTAACAAAGGCTATTTTGAAGCTTCCAATCTCGTTCCCAGGGGTCAGAAAACTCTGTTTCCGGTTGAATAACTTCACATGTGTGAGGAGAAGCTGTCAGAAATAAACCAAAACATCTGGAGTTCACCTTGCCATGAAAGTGCTTACTTTTCACTTGCTATACAAAATCAATGCATGTACACACCAAGACAAAGTCTCTGTTACGAGCCTAGGAAGGCCCATCAGGCCAGTGCTTATCTCCGGTTTCCGTAGCATGAAGAGACTAGGATTATTTCTACTCGCCCCTGGATGGGATGCTAGTCCATCGCAGGGTTACCGCCAGCACTTTCACCGGTTCCCATTTATACACCTGGGTGGAGAGAGGTACCGTGAGAGTAAAGTGTCTTGCCCAAGAACAAAACAAAATGTCCCTGGCCAAGACCCTAACCCGGACCACTCGATCTGGAGTCGAGCATTCTAACCATGAGGCCACCACACCTCCCACCCTACACACCAAGATAGCGGATCAACAAAACTCTTTCAATGCAAACCCGAGCTATGATGTCAGCGAACCACGAGACTGTGACAGTGTCATGCAATATTGTCACATCCTCCCCATTTTTTAACAAAAAAAAAACCGTAACAAGTAAAACTGCTAGCTTAGCACCGGGAAATACTGAGTGGCAAAATGGCACTAATAGGAGGAACAAAATGATTAACAGCAACGTTCAAGTGCAACATGTAGTGTTTTTCTTTCTTGAAACATGGGAAAAAGTGAAAAAACATGTCCAGAAAGTACAGTTCAAGACATGACATAGTCTTTAACCTTTGTGGGTGCTTTTATGATGCGTCCAGAATGGGTCTACATCGTACAGTGTGGTGGACTTTCTCTCCCAGCGGGTGGCTGACAGGGTGTGATGTAATATGTAGTTCCTGCCAGGAAGTTAATTGAACTGGGCTGCACCCTGGTCTTTTCTGGGCGGGTCTGTGCAACAGAGGTCCTAGGGTTGGAGGGAGTTTGCTGGTCATATATCGTATTTGGTTTCTTGCACAGATTGCTCATACTGGGTGGGCTTTGTAGTCTTGACTGGGGTGTTGACCGTTGCTGATTGAACTTCATAGGATTTTCTGTGAAGCCTCTTGGTAACATGGGCCTTGTCCCAAGACTTCTGACCAAGTGCAAATGGCTTCATGCGGACAGTATCACCAGGCTTTAAAATTGGGAGGTCGCAAGCAGTGCAGTTAATTCAAGGCTGCTGCCTAAGAAAATGTTAAAGTGGCCCTCAGAGCTAAACGCTGAGAACTTAGGAGCCCAACATATGAGATGAAAGGTCTTGCTGAGAAAAATTAAGGCGCCCAGAGCTTCTTTGGGAGCCCCAGGCTACTGGGCTCCTGTTAGGCAACAGCCTTGAGTTATAGTACTTTGCTTGCCTCCCTTGGTTTGAACGAAGATGCACAGACTCATGAGGGCTAACTGGATTCCTGGGCTTGAGCAGGGATAATGTGGTTGGTAGCAGGGTTCTGGTTCTTCTTCCTAAGAGTCTTTGTGCTGGGCTGCTGTCTATGCCTTGCGTGGGCACATTTCTGATGTTTAGCATGGCCAAATACTGATCTTCACCTGACTTGGTTGTTTTATGGAGCATCCGCTTTGCAACTTTCACAGCCGCTTCACACTTGCCATTGGCTTGGCTGTGGTGGTGAGAGGTTGCTGTGTGCTGGAAGCCCCAGCTTTCAGTGAATTTTCTGAATTCATCAGAGACAAACCGAGGGCCATTGTTAGTAACCAGTTGCTTAGGTATGCCGTATCTGGCCAGGTGGGCTGTCAGCTTCTTAATGACAGTTGAAGACTTGGTGTTGTAGAGGTGGTCTATTTCCCAGAAGTTGGATCTGTAACAGACAGTCGCAAGATACTCCTTGTTCTTGAAGGTGAATTGATCTGCTGCAATCTTTTGCCATGGTTTGTCTGGAATTTCGTGACTCATAAGTGTCTCTTTGTTTTCTTTTCTTTCGTTGTTCCTCCAAGGCCAGAACACATGCTCACGTAACCTTCGTGATTCGGTGGTGGACTCGATGCCTTGATGGCCACAGTGGATGTCCTCTTTGATTTGGGATCTTAGGCTTTTGGGAGTCACTAGACGCTTTCCACCATCAGTGACAGCCAGTTCATCACGAATGCTGAAATAGGGCACAACTAGGGGCAGTAATGCTGATTGGCGGTCTGGCCAGCCTTCTTGGATGGCTTGCTTTAGTTACTGTAAAACCAGATAATCGTTTGTGTGCTGGCGAATCTCACAAATCCTTACATCTGGCATTATGTATTAAGTATTTCTGTGCATTGATGTTTTCAAATTCCTCTTGGTCGTTAACACTGGCGTAGGAAGGGAGGCTCAGCTAAAAGTGTCTGCAAGGAACATATCCTTGCCCTTGAGATACTTTACTTTGATGCCATACGCCAGTGCTCGCACTAGCATGCCTTGTAAACGCTTGGAGGCACGATCCATAGGTTTCTTGACGATGGCCACAAACGTTTTATGGTCAGAATATACTGTGAGTGGTCGGCCAAAAGTGTGCTGTTGCCATTTTTCAAGTGCAAAAACTATCGCCAGCGTCTCCTCTTCAATGGTTGCATATCTGGTCTTGGTATCGCTCCGGGCTCTGCTCGCATAAGCGAGAGGGCGTCCCCCTTATAGAAGAGCAGCTCCTAGCCCTTGCCCAATAGCATCACACTGGATGGCGAGCTCCTTCTTGGGGTCGAAGTAGACCAGCACTGGAGCCACTATTAAAAGGTGTTTGACTTCCTCAAATGCCTTGTCATGAGTAGAAGTTCAGGACCATTCAATGTCAGGACGAGTGAGGACCATGATGGGTCTCATGACAGCAGGAAAGTGACAGACAGTCAGTTTGGGTACAAATTTTGACAAGTAGTTTACAGTTCCTCTCAGCCTTTCAACTCCACCCTTTCCGTGGGTGGTTTCATCTTCAAGACTGCTTCTACCATTGAAGGATCAGGCTTCAAGCCTCACGATGTGGCCCATGAAAGGGATTTCGTGTGAACCAAAACAACATTCCCCCTGTTGAGGGAGATTTCAATTTCACTACAGTGCTGGAGGAAGAGGGAGACTTGTGCATCGTGTTCTTCGTTGCTACGTTGCCCAGACAATGATATCATCAGTGATGCAGCGGACGCCTTCAAGGACTTCTAGTGCTTGAGGAAGCCTCTTTTGAAAAATTTGGCTGCTTACTTTTAGACCAAAGAGAAGGCGTAACCAGCAGAAACGCCCAAATGGGGTTGCAAAAAGTGGTTAACAAACTTGATTCATAGTCAAGTTCCGGTGCAGGTAGCCAGACTTCAGGTCACATACTGAAGACTTGCAAGCGGACGTGAGTTCAGGCAGGACATCATCTAAGATTTAAAGTTTGTAATGTTCATGCTTTAACATTTCGTTGACGGGCCTGGGATCAATACAGATGCAAATGCCACACTTTTTTCCGGCTATGGACATCTGGCTAACCCAGTCTGTCAGCTCATCAATTGGGACGATCATTGACTCAGCAACAAGGCACTGGAAGGGTGCGCCCACAACACACTACCAGGGTGGCTCTATCCCCAACGGACTTTCCTCCCAGGGAGTATGCCTGGTGTGTCCTTGAAGGCAGCAGGAAAGTGCTGAATGGAGCTGTGAGAAGCTGTAGAAACTCCAATAACTACTTTAAAATTACCATAGTTCACTGTGATGAGCCCCATTGCCTGTGCAGCATTACCACTGAGTAGTGGAGTGAACTGCTTGTCGACAATGACAAAGGCGACCTTGAACTTTTCATTAGTGACTGGGTTTTTGACATGTACATATGCATTTTCTGAGGGCTTTAAAGAACGATTTATTCCACAACTGGAGGTTTACAATTTCCAGTCATTCCTCAAGGCTTGGGTAAAATACAGACGGTTGCACCACAGTCAATTTGAGGTCTGACTGTTTGATCATTGATCAGCATTTCACAGTAGATTAGTGGGTGTTGGGACTGGGCAGAATTTACATCGTAAACCTTTACATTTCCTGGAAGCTGGAAAATGGATTTTTCTCCAAAGGAGGTACATACCTTTCCCCAGGCAGGGCAAGATTCCTTTCTCGTGGCATATACTTGAAGAACTTGTTTTGGTGTTCCCTTAACTTTGTTGATTTCCTCGTTCTTCAAAGCTTTCATGTGGATGGTTGCAGCTTCTCTAGCATGGCATATTTCAGTGGCTTTTACGAGGGTCAAGCAATGGGTAGAGAGAAGCTCCTTGTGAATTTTGTCACCCAGGATGCAAAGAAGTAAGGAATCCATTATTCAATAGTTCACCCGTGCAATCACAAATTCCGCAGGTTTTTGCCATGTTTCTGAGGACAAACTCACCAAATTCCAGGTTGTGATTGCTAAAAGAATTCCCGAATTTGTCCCACAAAATGTTGATCAAATTTCTTCATTACGTCAGCCATTTTGTTGTGATCTTCACCATCACTGAATTTTAGACAATTCCAAAATTCAAAATGATGTTACGGAACTGGTAAGTTGTAAAAGATCTATTTCTAAATCATATTCAACCTTGTATAAATAAAAATCCAAAAGAAATTACAATTTTGAGTCTCTCTTTCCCGACCGCTGGTCAAGGGAACGATGACTCTGGAACGAGATTGTGAAAATTCTGTAACCACTTTCGCGCATGCTTTGTACCTCTTGCACGTTTTCCACGCATGAATTGAGATGTCAATTAAATCGACCTTGAATGGTTTTCTTCTGCAAATATTGAGATCAAGTGTTGTTGAGATCACTTCGTGTGAACATACTAAAACAATTTTTATTCTTTTCAATCTTGGTGATGCTTTACAAGTTTCTAGGGTGGAATTCAAAAACTACTTTTTCTTAACAATACCAGAAGAAATTAGCCGGGAAGATGTGTTACCGAGTCATACGGTGACAGGATAGTGCATAGCATGCCACAAAAACACAAAAACTAATTTCCAGTCACACACACAATTCTTTACTACATATTTCCCCGTTATTTTGTCACATAGTTGTCTGTTGTTTAGTGATCATCGCAATTGCCTCTGAATGAGGAGATACAGAGTTTGAATCCTAATTAGGCTGCCTTCTCCGAAAAGAAATTTTACGAATGTGCAGCGAAATTGCACCCTCCTCCCTCTCCCCCAAAAAAGTCCAAAGTTCCAAAAATACAGCCGAGTGCTATACTTTGTACTTTGAACAAAGTAATAATGCGCATATTCAATGTATGTCATCAGAGGAAGCTCTCGTAAGAGTCGTCATTGTACACGTACATGCCTGGACTTCTCCAAAAGGAACTTTGAAGTGCATTGGAAGCAAAAAATACATTTTGCCTCTTTTAAAGACATTTCAAAATAATGAAGAATGGTGTTTTCTATTAAAAAATTAAAAAATTGATGAGGTGACAAACATTACAAATTACTGTAGTAAATCACAAAATTAAGAATATCTGAGAAAATATTGGCTGGGTGTTGTTTAAACTTCACAGCAGTAGTCTACATCAAGTAAGGCACAAAATCATGCCCTTTATGCTGTTGACTTGGCACCCATTTTTGATGCTGGGTCTATTTAACGCAGAATTGATTTTGTCGTTTATTGTCGTGATAGGACTTGTTCACTCTTAGAAGCTTATGCAGAGATGTAAAGCATTATGGGCAGCACGTGTGTTTCAAATCTGACCATCTGCCTTTACTTATCTGTTCAAAAAATCCAAGATATTTGGGTCATTAAGGACAGGGACTGGTGGAAACCAGAGTGTTGCCATGGCAACATCTTAATGGGTGTCACTCTGTGCCTTATCTGATGTACAGTACTGGTGCCAAGTTTAAATATCATTACTGCAACATTTTCGGATATATTCTCATCAATTTGTTGACAAAAACTTGAATATCTGTGGAATCCCAAAGAGAAGACACCATTCTTCATCATAATTTTTATTTCTGAAATATCTTTAAAATAAGCAAAAGATATTTTTTATATTACAGGCACTTTAAACAAAAGTAAATAATGTTTATTACTGGTAAAACTGTATCTGAAAAGTGAATTCAAAATTAATCACTTTCACTTTCAAATTTTCCAAGTGCCGCAATTATGAACAACTGTGACATGTCACGGTTGCCCCATGGTTCTGACACAAAGAGCTTTTGCATGACAACAAGAGGGCAACCATAACACCTCACAATTATTCAAGATGACAGCGTCTAGGATTTCGAAATTCATTTATTTCTGATATAAATGCTTTCTTCGAAAAAATAAAATCTTCAATAAATTTCTATTATTAATGTTATTTCTCGCGACCTAAAGTTATTTCTGTGTTGGGAGTGCAGCTTTCTTTTACAACGATAGCTGGGTCAGGAAACAACATCTGCGGCCCTGCAAAGGCCATCAATATCTCAAAAATGGTGATTTCACATTGTTATTGTGCAGAGTACCACAAAAAATGTCCTAAAATGCATGCTGCACTGTAACTATTTTCCCTCTTTTAATAGATGTTGTTGTTTTGCAGCATGGTCGTTGACGACCTAGTCGTGGATCCCTAATTTTCCCTATTAAAACACTTGGAAAACATTCTGCACACATAAATATGATATCATGTTCCTACCCAACTCACCGACAGATTCCACATTTTTCACAGTGATAAGGATTCTTGTCCACGTTTGTAAAGTGTTTACATATAGAGCACAAATAGGCAGCCACCTTTGCACCACATTTGCCGCAAACTCCACTGTTTTCATCAATCTTTCGAAAAAAGTAGAAAAATGTGAAAACACATGTTCCAATGATTGTTGCGTAAAGACAAAAAGATAAAAGCCAAGAGGCATCTTTTATCCAGAATATACCAAAAATAGGTAACCCTAAAAACATAACATTGTTAGTTTCACGTCAAAGACAATGTCACGTAATTTCACATTGCGTTACAAAGACAGAGTGGTGAACTTTTTTTTCTTCTTTTTTTCATCTTTTGAGTAAGAACTACGGTCTTGAAAGCTTTATTTGAGAACTTTATTTGAACTGCCTTATGTAGATTAATACCGTCAAGTTTCTGAGAATAACTTCGTGAAAATTGTTATAAATACACCTAAATAATTGTATTACAAACAACACACTTACACGCTTGTACTTAAAATTAAACTTAATAGATGGTATTCACCCGGGCCCGGTTGTTCAAAAGCCGTTTAACGCTAATCCCAGATTTAAAATTAACCAAGGAGTTTATTTCTCTACTCCCAAATGCTGTTCAACGCTGATATAATCGGCAAAACTTTACATTAGAAGAAGTCAATCTTGTAAAACAAAAATAAGCAAAGAAACTTTCAACAAAAAGTTGAAAACATGAAACAAAAGTTAGGTTAATCGGCTTTTGAACAACCGGGCCCTGACGTCACAGCACCCATGTTGGTGTACAGAACGGCTGAGAAAAAGTCTTTTGGGAATTTGATTCAATTATAATGAAAAACATGAGCCATACACGTCTTCGTTATTGTCTACCTTTAGATGCTAGATTGCTGTTTTTTAACAGCTATTCTGCCATTGTTTGACTATGCAGATATCGTATGGGGGGATAGAGGCAATTCCACGCTAATGTTGCAACTTCAATCTTTACATAATAAAGCTGCAAAAATAATTTTAGATTTGGCCATTAGATCATCTGCTAGTGAGGCCCTGAATAAGCTGAAATGGAAGACTCTCGCAAGACATACGGCCGGGCATAGGGCAACTTTTATTTATACAATGTAAATGTTTAAACAACTTATTTTCACATCGTTTTAATATTGAATTCAATAATGATAAACATGATTATAATACAAGATGTAAAAACAATATCCGTAAGAGTGCATCTAGCAGAAATTGGGGCAATTGGTCTTCGACAAATTTTGCCTCAAACGATTGGAATAAATTAGACCTTTCAATCAGACAAAGCCCATCATTAGCTAGTTTTACAACAGCGTTAAGAAATGTAAATAGTCTTTTGTCTAATTTTTATATATTCATATATTAGTCTATATTTTTCCTTTTTGTTTTATTTTAATCTTTGAGGACTCTTTTGTAAATCACTTCTCCGGTGAAATTGATCTCCTCAATAAAGATTATTACTATTATTATTATTATTATTATTATTATTATTATCATTATTATTATTATTCCCCAATGGCCTTCATTTAAATATTCTTTTGTTTTTATTCAAATTAGCCCTTGATGTCTCGTTCTTAAGCTCAAAATTCAAAAGAATATTTTATCTTGAACGAGGCAACAAGGGCCAATTTGTATCCGCATAAATCAGCGGCCATTTTGGAATCAGGTGTATAATTAATTTTGCTATTGTTTTGTGCACCAACATGGCCATCTCATCACGTGATTGAAAACCATCTATACAAGACTACGGTACAGCTTGTAATTATCATTAACTATTATTATTATTATTATTATTATTATTCACTTGTACACATGTATAATTGTCATAATTGCACATTTGTACTTAATACAAGACTTTGGTAAAACTTGTGCATTGAACTAACACCTACACAAAATGCAATGGCCACTTGTCTTTCGCAAAGAAAGAGCTTGGACAAAAACGGAGGTGATCCTTATTTGGACAATTAAGAAATTGTCATTTACAGACAAATGAAAATTTCAGGTGGATTCCATGGGAATCCATCCCATGACCTCTGCAATGATGGTGCAATACTCTACCAAAAAGCCACAAGTGAGTATTGTTTATGTACACCATGTCACTGTGATTTAATTTTTTTCAAATTAGTTCGAGCTCCTGCTTGAACCAATGTTGAAAGCTCTCTCCCTCAAACCCGCCTGAAAGCTCAATCCCTACAGCATGGGGAAAAAAAGAAAAGAAAAGACTCACCTCTTGTTCATGCTCGCAAAAAGAACACTTGAGGTGTGTCGCATGGCATGCTTTGGCTTCTTCATTTTCACAGTTTCTTGAGCTATTATGGCATCGATAACAAGGATAGAATTGTGTACAACAAGGAAACCGCACCCTACAATGCCGCTGGTAATGTTCGCACAGCCACGGAGAAAGCGCGATTGGTGGGTGTGGGGGTGGTGATATAGCAACCCGTGGACGTTGTCTTTGAGAGATTTTGGGTCGAGCGCCCAAACGTTCCCAGTCAGTCGAAGAGGAACTGGATTCATCAGGTTCATGCATTCTCAATGTTGTTTGACCATGTACATTGGAACTTTGCTGCAGCTGGAGGGGATTTGCATCATCAACATGTGAGCTAACTGGATCGGTCGAACGGCAGAAAAAAGAGCTATCTGAAGAATCGATCTGTGAATCATACTCACTGACAGATAATGGAAATGTTTTTGTGTCAGACGGTGTTGTTCCCGATGCCCCATAAAACGAATCAACAGACTGTCCTTTAATATTTTCAGCCTCAGTATTTCCCCCATTAGTTACATCATCTGTACAGTTCATTACCTGAGCTCGTCCTGGACCCTCCTCTTCCCTGCTGCCTGTATTGAGGTTACTCTCATTGGCGATTTCACCAGGTGCCGAAGCAGAATGAGAAGTTAAGACCACTTCTGGTGATTTAGCTGACTTCTTGGAAGAGCCTTGTGAGCTGCTTCTCGAACAAACCCGGCTACCTTCAGCAGTGCGTAAAGCATTAACACATACGCTGCTAGCACCACTTGATGGGCCACTTTGTTCAGAAGAGACGGGGACACAAATTCCCTCTTTGTCATTGGTTCCGACACTTTCCACGGACAGAGGATCATTATCCTCAATGTTAATTGACACAGGATTCTCACTGTCAATATTAAAAGAAGCGGATGCAGACAAGTCGTAGACATGATCAAAACCCATTGTGGATGTGCAAGATTTCAGAGTTGTACATCTTTCTCCACCTTGGTCATCTCTGGATGGTAAGGAAGCTGATGATGTTCCAGCACTTTCTGAAATTTCACACATTATGGCAAAGTTAATGCATGTACCGTAGCTGTATCAGAGAGGAGAACAACGCATGTAAGTGGAACAAACCAGGATCAAAACAAGTATATGTACATCAACAGGGAGAAGTGATCCCCGCACTCCTCTTGACGATTTAAGCAATCATCTCTTGCAGAAGCCACCCTATTAAAGACAATGATTAAGTGCACTGCATCTTTCTGTGGCTACCCAACAAACTTTCGCATTTGACAGCTACGCTTAAATACGTCAACTCAACAACTCATGGAAGGGTGTTCAACTTACAATCATGCGAGCTTTGCAAGGAGGCGTGACCGTCAATCAAATTTGCACATCCTGACTGGTGCAAAATGTGTAAAAAACCTTGTTAGGTGGTCACAGTAAGGCGCGTCCCACTGCAAAAGGTCCAGATAAGTGCGAGGATCACTTCTCCCTTTCATCTATACCCCACACTTAAAATATATACATGATAAATTTCGTTTCTATGTCCACTGCAACAGCGGCTGAGGGACAGCATGTAAAATACTGGAACATGTATGGAAAAGAAAACACAATCTGATCTTTACAATTTATTTAATAGCGATGGACATGGTGGAGGGGATATATATATATATATATATATATATATATATATATATATGTATATATATACATATATATATATATAACCCTAACTAACTATATATATATATATATAACCTAACTAACTATATATATATATATATATATAACCCTAACTAACTGCAGACAGTACTGTTTCGGCCTTCTGGGCCTCATCAGTGCAGTGCGGATGTCTAGGATGGAGGTTAAGCTTTAAAGCCATATGTATACATATATATATATATGTACACATATGGCTTTAAAGCTTAACCTCCATCCTAGACATCAGCACTGCACTGATGAGGCCCAGAAGGCCGAAACAGTACTGTCTGCAGTTAGTTAGGGTTATATAATTATATATATAGTTAGTTAGGGTTATATATATATATATCTATATATAGTTAGTTAGGGTTATATATATATATATGTATATAGTTATATATATATATATATATATATATATATATATATATATATATATATATATATATATATATATATATATATATATAGGGAGAATGAAGAAATGAGTCGCTGGCGAACTTCTCACAGGTCTGGTATATTATAATCTCGTGTAAACGTTTCGCCCTTCGGGCTTCTTCAGTACACGCTAAAAACTAAAAACTAAAAATACCTGGTACAACTGAACTTGAGCTACTTATACAAAACCATGAACCAAAAGGTGTAAAGTGTTTAAAATTACAAAAAAATTATAAAAAATCACAATAATATGTCATGTAATATTGTTATTTTTTATAATTTTTTTGTAATTTTAAACACTTTACACCTTTTGGTTCATGGTTTTGTATAAATAGCGCAAGTTCAGTTGTACCAGGTATTTTTAGTTTTTAGTTCTTAGCGTGTACTGAAGAAGCCCGAAGGGCGAAACGTTTACACGAGATTATAATATACCAGACCTGTGAGAAGTTCGCCAGCGACTCATTTTTTCATTCTCCCTATTAACTTATCTGAGTCAAGACGTTTTGTATCCTTTTGGATCCTCCTCGCAAGTGGCATCACCGTTGGATACTCAATCTTTATCATTCTACTTATATATATAATTATCTATATTCCGAAAAAGGCGTTAATCACCAGACATTGAAACTAGTAATTTAAAATAAACAACAGGACTTTTGTAAATCATGCAACCAGGTGACCATATGATGAGCCCAAAACAAGATCCCAAGAGAAAGCCTCTGGAACCACGCCAGTACTAAAAACAACAGAACCCTGCCCAGGGGCCCTAAAAGGTAATAGAATCCCTGAACAGGGCCTGTGAGAATGCCGATCTGCACAGCGTAAATGGAAAAAAAGCCCAACTGGTTGCACAATTACTCCAGTGAAAGATTAATTAAACCTTATTCTATTTTTCGAATTAAACTCGGATCTTTTGTTCAAGCCGTAAGGTTGGAGGGTGCATAACTGTGCGCACCAAAAGGTCTCTCTTTGAGTAAAACCTTGTCCATATCATCAGTAGTGTCATTAACAATTTTTTCAATAACAATGAACTCAAAGTCAGACATGTGATGTTCTTTTCTATTGAAAAGGACAGCCAATTCACACGTGGCCTTGTTGGTCAACATAGCCGATTTGTGATAATGAAATCTGACCTTGAATTCATTCGATGTTGAACCTACGTATTGAATCTTGCATGTTTTACAGGTGACTAAATAGATGACATTCTTCGACCTACAATGTACATCCTGTCTAATGGATATCTCTTGGGGAATCCTCCACAGGAACATCCACGACATCCGCACGCGTAAAATCATTGAAGCGCTAGAAATCCGCAAGCATGAGAACGTTATGAATGGTTGCAATGGACGAGCTCTAAATCTAGATTAACACCATCAAATTAATGAGCTATTGTACTAAGTTTTTTACATAAACCAATCTTGTACTTATAATCTTCATTCACTGACGAAGCTCTAAACGGCGAAACGTTTGAAGTATTTAACCGATTAGAAACATATATGCCTCAAGAAGTTATTCCCTTATTATATATATATATATAACATATATGCCTCAAGAAGTTATTCCCTTATTATATATATATATATATATATATATATATATATATATATATATATATATATATATTCCGTAGAATGAAGAAATGAAACCCATCCTGTAAATCAACTGATTAATTATTGTGTCGAATGAAAAACATGAAGAATTGCCCTGAGCGGGATTTGAACCCACGTCCCCCTGAACACCGGTAGGTTGTGATGACCACTACACCATCAGGACAACCACGCTGGCAATGCAGCTATCGAGATAGTGAATTGGCCTAACGTGAGTATCCCGGGATTCTTTCACGGGTGAGATGGGAAAGCCTAAACCCCTTCATAGCCTTAAACCTAAGGATCGACTGACGATTCACAGGCAAACACTAACTTTGAATTGTGTTGCCGTTGAACCAACATATTGCAAGCGACATTTGTTGCAGGATGCAAGATAAATTACATTTTTAGAATCACACGACAGTCTTGGTTTAATAAAGTATTTTCTATTGGTTTGGAAACTCTGAAAAAAATTTGATTCTATCAAAAAGTTTTTGCAAAGATCACATCTACTACGTTTGCATTTAATGCAACCACCTGTTTCATTGGTTTCTTGTTCTACTCTTGTTCTGTATTTCGATGGCACCAAAATTTCTTTCAAGTGTTTTGTTCTACGAAACGAGGGAATAATTGAATTACGGAATAGAATTACTTCTTTTGTTTTGTTTGTAACGATTTTTTACTTGTATTGTTGTTAAGTTTCGTAACATACCGAAAATTCCTTGTAAACCATATATAAGCTCTTAAACCTAATTACTATCCACATGCTGTAAACTGATGAAGGTCTAAGACCGAAAGGTTTTTTAATATATTTTTCTTTTTAGCTTCCAAAAGTTGTCCGTCCTTTGACTCTTTTAACTGTATATATATATATATGGGAGAAAAAGACAAATAAACTACAAGTTCATCCCTACAAGCCTGTTTCGTGGTCGCCCACTCATGAGTGGGCAACCACGAAACAGGCTTGTAGGGATGAACTTGTAGTTTATTTGTCTTTTTCTCCCATATATACTACGCTCTACTACTTCTATGTATTAAGCACTGTTTTACGAAAATCAAGTTTGACACTTTTATATATTATGTATATATATAATAGAGAATCTGCACAAGCACTATTGAAACCCCTGTTAAAGCCGCTCTTTCTTTGATGAAGCGTACATCAATAGATATTATGGAGTTTAAGAAACGATGATGTATACAGTAACAATGCCACAAAGCAATGTCATTGGCTAAACGTGGAAAAAATAACCGTGCTGCACATGCGGAGGCCTGCATTCTAGCAGAATGTTATACTTTTGTGGTACTTTGCTTAACGACGATGTGACATTTTGAAATTTGAGGTTTTGACAACAACGTGAGCATAGAGATGAAAAGCTTTCATTCGCCACTTGGCACTAACTCTAAAAGCGCTTGTACCAATTTACTTTTAGAATATATCACCCATAGATCGACTTTCACATGACCTTGAAAAATAGACGTAAAAACAGAATTTAAACAAAAATTCAAAACGTTTAATTGGCTTATCAAACAAAAACAAACGAGTGCAAATTTTCATTGGCTCGGCAAACATGGATGCAAACAACGTCATCTCTCCATGAAACTTTCTAGAAAGTGAATGGTATTTCACTTTGAGGTCATTTGATTGGGCAATCGAACTGTTTACTGTCCAAATTAGGAGTTTTCCTTGGCGTGAATTAGGAGAAGCTTTGTTTTAACCTTGCCAAACATTGGTCCGTGAAACAAATAGCAAACACTTCTTCAAGGTCATACAAAAGTTGTTCGATTGTGCGATGTGAACGAGATGGGATAATTGAGAAAGACTCAGTAGTGTAAAGGTGTACTTTGAGGTGATGTTTACATCAACGTTGCTGCCATAGATCTTAAATTCCCTATTCTCTTCTTTTTCAAATCCCATGACACATCTTGTTTATCCACAAAAATCTCAAATACGTAATCAAATACGCAAAGTAGAGAATTAATTTTGTCATGACAGAGTCTATTTTGCCATGGGTCAGAGAATCCTTACCACTGATTTTACTCTCAGGAGAAGGTAATCCAAGTTTCTCCACAAGGTCCAAGCGCTGGATCTCTTTAAGCAGCAAACCAATGTCTGTGCAAGGGTGTTCACTGACTCTTTCCACTTCTTTTAACAGTTCGAAGCCCACCTTCATCTTGGCAAGCCTGTAACCATCGACTTTGCCCCTGGCCAGAATCTTCATCTGTTGGAATTCCTCACGTGATAATGAATTAGAAATCTCTATAAACCTTGCTTGAAAGTTAAAATCTGCCAAAATAATATTACAGAACAGAGGTAAATGTTAGCTTTGAAAACAAAAACAATAATGATCTTCCACAATCCCCATGGCAAATTTTGGAGTTACTTAGTAAGGGGTGTAGGTTCTTTAGCACGCTTAAGAATTTGGAATGTGTGTTACCCTTATGGGTGGAGGGATACCGTAACTCAGTGCTGTGAACCAATGAAGATCCACCAATTTTGACACTCATGCAATAAAACACAATAAAGAAAGAAAAATAAGTCATACGAATGATTTAGGGACCTGAAAGGTCAAACTGCAGTATGAAAATACCGTTCACATGCCTGGCTTGTCTTGGAGAGAAGCTGTTCCACAAAGAAGTCTTCCATTGGCACTTAAACATTTGGATGATGTAATGCCCCCACAACATCTATTCTCGTCACCAGTAAATGCTCTAGGTGCTGAAAGAAGTTTGCCACTACGTTTCTCTCTGCCTTTAAGAAACAGACATCGTCCAAGGTCGGCTTTGAGTTGCTGTTTTTGTGCCTCAGCCCGCCTTAGCTTTTCCTGCAATTTGTTTATTTGTTCTTGTAATTCAAAGCAATTATTCTGAAAGGTTGCAGACTCCTCATCCTTGCTTAATACGAAACAATCAATTCCACTATTTCTGGAACCTCTCACTCCAATACCTTCTGTAGCTGACAATTCCATTTCCTCCAAGGAATTTTTACATTGTGAATGACAGTTTGCTCCAATCTGCACATCAGAACATTCACTAGACTCTCTAAAAGGCTCTTCACATGTCACGTTGCTTTCCAGTTGTTTCAGAACACCGTCTATTGAATCACAGTTACAGTTATCTGGGGTTTTGTCCTCACTTAATTGAGATTTAAGCTGACAAATTTCTGCATATCGGTGTGTTTCCTTGGTTTCTGATTTATTTTGCACTTTGGCTAGGCAGCTATCAGCCAAATCTACATCTGAACACTCACAAAGACTAATGCACCCACTTGGGGATGACGATACAGAAGGTAATGGGTCACATGAACAAAATGATCCTGGGCTTACTGGTACTGAGTTCAGAGGAGACGCTGAAAGAAAATCTGCTGACAGGAAGGAGCGCTCCTCAACGCTTCTATCAGGAACAACACCATTTAAAGTCTCATGCTCAGGTGTGACATTTCTGTCACTCAACAGGTACTCCAACAGGCGTAAATAAACAGCTGCACGGCTTCCGGAACAAACTTCCTGTTTAACATGCAGACAAAAATAACATTTTCAATGATGGTTGCGAGAACAAAAAATCATACATCATTATAACATGCTGCAAATTATACACTGATATAGAATAATCAAGACACTTTATTTCATGGACTTTTCCCGGCCCAGTTATGGTAAAAAATTCAAATCACACGAATGTATTAACCAACATGTCACTGACTCAGTCATCAAGAATCTTTGAAGTTCCTCTCATGCATCAGCATTGTGTTGGTAGCACTTTTTTTACCTTGAAGAATTTTGAAGAGATGTACTACACATCCCACAAAGGGTCTTACCATATTTAAAACACTGTACAATGTATCTGTTTTCGGACAGTGACCAACGTGTTGGTTGTGTGTCAGCTGACACATTTTTACTGGTCAGATGACACATGAGTTGCATATTGATGTGTTGACCAACACATTGGTGGGATGTATTTGTCGAGGGAGGTATGTGTGCCCTGATAAAAGAAGGCAGTGCAGCCCAGTGATTGGGGCATTTGCCTAGAGATTCTGAGATCCCAAGGTGAAGACTAGTTCCCTACTTAACAGTTTTTTTGTCCCTCAGGGTACATGTCAACTAAGCATGGATGTACTTATTTGTATATATAACCCTTTCCTCTTTTGCCATTCCCAACAGTTTTTGGTAGATAATTTGAGAATTATTTCTTGGACCTGAAAGGAAGATGTGCTTAAGTGATACATAGTTAACTTTTGAAAAGCAATAATTATTAAGAATAGAATCAAATAACTTTCATCCTCAATTCACCATACTAAATTTATTGATACTACTATTTAAGAGGCAAAACTTTGAATCACAGGTCAAGCAGTCAAGTAAAGACACTCCAGTCTTCCCTACCCTAGACAGAAGGGCTCATGCTCACTCTTAACGGCACTTGTCGGACAAAAGGGGCACAATACTTGATTGATTCCTTCTAAGAGCTAAAATGATTTAGATAAGTACAGTCTGGAAAAAACATTTCCACTCTTGTTTTCATCTAGAATGGGCATCCTATCAAGGGATCTCTACATAAAGTCTGCATTGAACACCCAGACTACAGTCCACTTTCCGTATTTTTGTGCTGGCCTGGCTAAACGCTGCGCAGGTCATTGAGCAAACCTTGATTTTCGCACACATCCAGTATACAAGGAAATTTACTTGGACACTACTACCAGGCAACTTGTGAAAAAGTTAAACAATGCACAGAGAACGGAGATGACTTAAGGTCACAACAAAATTCATTCATGAATAAGTACAGTAAGTGTGAATTGTTTAGGGTAATAATAATTCATCCACTAATACATCAGTCAATTACAGAGGGAGCATTGAACCAGACAAATTATCTTATCCAGTTGGTTTGTACAGTTAAACTACTATGAATAGTTAAGTTTAGCTGGAGGGATCAAACATCAGTTATAATTCATACACAGACAAAAAATAAAGAGACAGATTACCTGACACTAGAACATATTTGACCATCCTGGTTCACTTCAATGTGCAGTCAGCTCACAAGGCAGCTGCCACATTCCTAGCTATGCTAACTATGTGTTATGCTTGCTGTACTTATTTTTTTTTCCAACTAAACTTTCTATAACACTTGTATCTATGACAGAATGTTAACCTGTCCAAGAACTCAAGCCCAAAAGCTATTTATAAATAGTCCTCTGCTGTTACTATTGGTTCCTGGTACTACTAGCTATCTGTAATGCAGAATATGCACTTTTTTGGACTACTGCAAATGCATACAATGCTTTTTCTGGAACAATGATTCCTATCACCTCATTGTTGCATGGCTGCCGTTTCACTTACCAAATTCTAAAGGTGCGTGAATGTGTCCAAGCTGTAGGAAACCAAGATACTCCTGTTACTCTATTCTTAGCAGTACAGGCTAACCACAAGCAATCCCTATTACTGTTGTGTAACCCTGCAGACCTTCAACCTCTTCTCACCTCAGTGAGCACTCCCAAAAAAGATGCCTTTGACACTCATCAATGTCAGTCCAGCTTACTCATCTTTGAAATTGTAACTTATTAAACGCTTGCAAAGATCTGTAGTCTTAAATGAGAAATGTTTCCAACTTCAACACTAGATCTAGTTCTATTTTCTGTCCCTTCCCTGGTGTTCAGTTGTACAGGTTCAGTCAGGTATGAGTGACCAAAAA